>NC_056742.1:376212829-376345329 GCF_019279795.1 Protopterus annectens
TCCTTGGTTAGACTGAGTAGTAAGGGGTACCAATGCTGCCTGGGCCAATTTGGAGCAATTAGTACATCTCTTGGCCCTTCCTCCCTGATCTTCAACAGTACCCTTGGGATCACTGGCAAGGAGGGGAAGGCGTAGACAAACAGGCTGCCCCAGTGGAAGGAGAAAGCATCCACTTTCCAGGCTTCTGATTGGAACCCCCTGGTGCAGAACTTGTCTAACTGCCTGTTTGCTATGGATGCAAAAAGGTCTAACTCTGGGGTCCCCCCAAGTTTTGATGATGCAGAGGAAGGTTTCCCTCTGAAACTGCCATTTGTGGGGGTCCAGGGCACTTCTGCTGAGGTGGTCTGCTAGGGTATTGTGCTCTCCTGGGATGTACTGTGCTATCAGGTGAAGGCCCATCATCGAGGCAGTCTGCCAGAGAAGCATGGCTAGACAACAAAGCGTATAGGAGTGTGTTCCCCCCTGCTTATTGATGTACCACATGACTGTGGTATTGTCTGTTTTGATGAGGAGCACCCCTGGTTTCAGGTGGCTATTGAAGGCTGTGATAGCCCTGAGTACTGCCATCATTTACTTTAGGTTGATGTGCAGGTCTAGGTCCCAAGTGCCTTGGATGCATATGTCTCCTAAGTGTGCCCCCCAGCTTTGTCTGAGGCATCCGTGGTGATGGTCTGGCCATGGGGAAGATTTAGAAAAGGTAGGCCCTTGTTCTGGGTGCAGACTTCTGCCCAGCATAGGAGTTCCCCTCTTAAGCAGGGAATCAAAGGCAGTTGCAGCTCCACAGACTGAGAGTGCTGGCACCATAGGTTTTTTTCGGTACCATTGCAGTTTTCTCATGTGTAGTCTGGCCAGGGGCACCAACAGGATGCAGGATGCCATGTACCCCAGAGCTCAAAGGAACTTTCTTGCTGTGAGGTGTGTTCTGTAAGCCAGTTGGGAGAAGCATTGGGGCAGGAAACTTTGTTTTTCTGGAGAGAGAGACTCTTTTGGTGGATGTGCCCAGGGGAGCTCCCACGAAGGTGATCTGTCTGGTGGGCTTGAAATGGGATTTTTTCTTGTTGATGGTAAATCTCAGAGAGGTGAAGAGAGTTTGGACAAAGTTGAGGTCTTGTAGGAGTTTTTCCCAGCTGTCTGCCTGGGTGAGACAGTCATCTAGATAGGAGTAAATTTGAATGTTTTTCTGCCTGCAGAAGACAATGACAGGGGACAAGTATTCATAGGTTGGTACTAGGCTATCGGCCCTAGGGCCTATACAAGCCTAGCCATAGCAATTCCCTGGTTATTTCTTTCCAGAATATTTACTTTCCTGGTCCCCTCTCTAGCAGGGCGACTGATGTGATAGCCGGGGTGAATTTCCTATCTCCCATCCAGTCGTCAAGTTTCCTTTTGAAGAGGGTCAAAGAGACGCTCAGCTTGGCATGTATGGGCAGTCTATTTCAGAGTATGCGGAGTCTCTGGTGAAAACCCTGGGAGCAGTAGATAATCCAAAGGGCAAAGCGGAGAACTGAAAGTTTTGTGAGCCTGCTCTGAAGCAGAGGAACCTTCTGCAGGTCTCCCTTATAGGTATATGGATGCAGGCATCTTTTAGGTCCAGGGTGACTAGCCAGGCATTTGAGGTCAGCATGAGTAAGAGTTTTTGGAGCATAAGCATTTTGAATTCTGGCACTTGCAGGGAAAGGTTTAGTATGGATAGATCCAGAATAGGGTGCCAAGGGTACCAGGAACAATCTTGAATAAAACCCTTTTCCGGTTTGTTCCTGGGGTGCAGGTTCCACTGCTCCTTGAGCACAGAGTCTCTGAATTTGGCAGAGGATTTCTGCCTGCTGATTTGATGGTATGTCTGTTAAGAATGGTCTCTCTTCGAAGAAGAATCTGTATCCTTGGAAAATTACTTTTAGGACCCACTGATCCTTTGTGATGGATTTCCAGTTGTCTTTGAAAAGGGATAACCTTCTTCCTAAACTTTGGGGAGGAGGAGGTGGCAGAGGGGGAGTTGGAGTCACTGCGAGTCCTTAGGGTAGGGAGTGGACTTAGAACTCCCTGCCCTGGGGGTTGTAGAGGTTCAATGTCTGGACCTCTGCTGTCCTCGTTCCCATGTTGTTGCCTGGGTGGGGGGTCTGTCCCTGCACCCTTTCCTTTGCACAGGCCTGGATTGGCAAAGAAAGGACCAGTATTTGCTGGGAAAGTTCCTGCTGAATTTAGGAGTCTGTACTTGGAGGAAATCTTTTACTGTCTGCATTGATTTTGCCTTATCCTCCAGTTTCTTGATCACCTCCTCCGCCTTATCTGGGGGGGGGGGGCATCTCAGAGTTGAATTTAACATGATCAGGCAGAGGTTGCTCTTTCAGCCATGCATGTCTCCTAATGACTGACCCCACAACAGCAGCCCTGCTGGAGGCTTCTAGGACATTGTATCCACAGTGGAGAGAATGCTTTGCCACTTGAGATCTGGAGTGTAAGAGTTCCCCTAGCTCTCTGGAAGTAGAACTGTCAGGCAAGGAGGAAATTTTCTGCTTTAGTAGTTCCAAGGTATGTTGCTGGTATTTTAACATATGGAACTGGCAGTTAAGAACTCTAATAGCTAAGAGTGCAGAGGTGTACACTTTTTACCCCATCTGTCTAGGGCTCTGCTGTCCTTGTCAGATGGAATAGGGTTTTTGGAAGAACTAGCTCTAGCCCTTTTGGGTCCCTGGGTGATGACCTCTGGGTCCGCTGCAGGATTTTTGAATAAGTTTTTATGGGTATCTGGCACCCTGTAGTTCCTGTCTCGCTTTCTAGGTGCAGGAGGTAGGACATCAGGTGTAAGGCTAGACTCCATGAAAACATCCTCCACCACATCCAAAATGGGAGGTATGGCCAAGGGTTTATGCTGGGGAAGGTCCAGAAACTCTCGTAGTCTCTTCTTAGAGGAGGGGTAATCCTGAGCTTCCCAATGGAAGTGTTCCCTAAGGGTGTGTAATGTCTCTCCAAAAGACAGGTCCTCAGGGGGCGGATGCAGAAGGGATAGATTCTTCTGCATCAGAATTCTCATAGGTGGTAAACGGCTGCTGTTCATTGTCTGAATCCAAAAAAAAATCAGATTCTTCAGTGTCAAGTTCTGAGAGAATCTCTGGGGAAAGGTCCCTTTTTCTTTTTGCTGGAGTAGTCTGGTTACCATTGATAAGGGTAATAAGATCCTCAGCCATCTTAAAAAGCTGTTGTGACTGAGCAGGTTTGGCTTGAAGATGGCGACTGGAAACAGGTTTTCTGGAAGTGGTCTTGGTTTTAGGCCTTAGAGCTTCAATGGGCCTGGGTGTGACGGTGGCCGACGGCATGGCTGTTGGTCTTTGTCTGGCGTCAATTATCTGAAAAGCCTCCTCGAAAGCCAGTACCGGCAGTGCGGCTCCAAACCCAACCGAGGGACTGACAACCAAAAATACGGCAGATGTAGTCTGATCTGGCGGCATACCGGACTCCAAATGGGTCTTGGTAGAGGCCTGCTGAGGTATAGCATTGGCAATCAGGGACCACGTAGGCACCTCAGTGGATTCCACTGAACTGGTGGCTGCCTTCAGGGAAGAATTACCTGAAGGCCTAACTTTTTGTAGTCTGTCCCCTTCTTTATCTTTTCTCTTTTTAGGGATATCCACTGTATGTTGACCGATGGGCGCCATTTCGCACTGCGAAGGGCTATCATTGAAATATCTAGCTACAAATTCTGTTCTATGTTGGATAGTCCTAGCATTAAATAGAGCGCAGAACCGACATCCAGGGACTTCTGGGCCTAAACAGGTTACACACAGGTTATGGAAGTCTCAGTGTAATATTTGTTTTCCACAGCAAAGACAATTATTTACTTTCTTGGACATTGGTAAGTGCAAGAAAAAGATCCCCAACGGGGTCCTTAGCTTTAGTCATTTTCTACTTCACTCTAGCAGCGGCCGACTGACACAAATGCAAACTGCTTCTGCTTTGGGCTTGATGGCAAGAAAGACTAATGTAATGGTGTTGGCTGCCCTGTTTTATACCACTGATGACCTGACATCAGTCCCAGGTGATCTGCAGCCGACGCAGGAGGGATAATCTTTACTCTGGTATTCGGGCTGGCCGAGGGTTACCCAGAAGGGAAAACCCACAAGTGATGACTGCAACAGTGAAACACTTAGAACATCTGCAATGTGTAGTAAAGTGTTCTGTTTGTGTATATGCTACACACTTAACAAAACTTGATTTACATACAATTTCAATGTAAGGACAAGTTCTCTTGTATTTCTCAGGCTGTTGTCTATGCGGTTCAGTATCCCTACCAAATGTTTTACATGAGGGAGACTACACATGCCATTAATGTATGTCTGCAGTAACTTATTAAATGTATTAGAAATAATAACTTTAGCAATCCTGTAGTCCAACATTTTTTGTGAGGATCAGAACAGTGTTATTTCCATATCAAAAATCACAGGCTTTGGCGCAAGTTATACCAGACTGCAGGGGAGGTAAACCTTAGGATTTGCTGTTACAGTTTGAGGAGGTAATTTACAACCTTAAATTTAACATCTTAAAGCCTAAGGTTTTTTACTAACATCTGATTACAGAACGTTTTTCTTATTTGAGTGGTCCATGATTTTTTTTCTTCTTACATAAGCGCATTTCTTTCTGTTAACTCCTTAGGAAGCACTTTATTAAAAACATTAGCACCTCAACAAAGTGTTCTGTCGAGTGCTCCATCTGTTGGATTATTATAACTACTGTTGGAAAGTAGCTTTATTATTATTATTAAAAAAGAAGGACTAGTCCTTAAATACAGTCTTGATGAAAAACTATGCAAGGCTCTAAGAGTGCTTTCAAAAGTCAGACCTGGCATACAGATGTAACACCTATAAAAAAGGGGGACTTTTAGGACAGAAACATCATATCACAGCTGCTGAGTGGTTCAAAAGGTGGTAGCTTGCTTTTCAAATAAAAAAGTTCTCAGCGGAGGAGACTGGTTTCTTAAGAAGTACTAGATGAAGCTCCTCTTTCAGAAACACTTTAACCAAAAGGTATGCAAGCAAAAGAAAGCAAAAAAAGGACCACTGGCAGACAGGCTGAAATGGCCAAAAGATGGAGCTTCAAAGAGGTATGAGCCAGGCCTCTGTTAGATAAGTTCTAGCATCTCACAACCTACAGCATGGAAGCTTTTTCTGGAGTATTCAGGGAAGCATAAAAGAATCACCTCTTCTACTTGACAAGATAAGACTTTCTGGTAGTAGGTCTCTCTGTTTCCTACAGGATGGCTGGTACATCAGGTGGGTTATGGTCCCAGTGAGGAATCAGTCAGGTTGAGACTGTTGGAACTCAGATGATGAACGTGCCACTGCTGTGTCAGCAGGACTAAAGACATTAGTTGGAGATGTTCATCTTTTCTTATTTGAAGAAACAAGGAAAAAGTACAGCTGTGTGTGAAACGTATCACAACAGTAGACGTTTAAGTAAAAGCACAGAATTCCTGATAAAAGAGAGTTGGCTACAGGTCGCTGTCTATCCAAATGGCCTGATTCAACAGCTTTGCAGACATCTTAGCAAAGCTCAGGTCCCTAACAGGCTTGTATCCCCAAATAAGAGAAGTGGGTGGTCTGTACCCCCTTCTGATCTTTTTTTTATTGTGGAGAGAGAAAAAATGGGCAAGCCAAATCAGAGTAACAGCTCCAACTAATTGGAGATTCATGTTTAGGTACTATAAGACAGAGGGTAATAATATGAACCAATCCCCAGATCTAGTGTGGGGAATCTCAGCAGCTGCCTCTATGCATCTGTATGATAAAAATGCAGTGTACAGCAGAAACAAAGAAAGCATTTGGCAGGTTTTCTGCCTCTACTGCACTGCACCTCAGCACTTCCCTACCGAGTTAATCTCTACAAGATTAAGCCTCTTGTGGGGACAAGGTAGGTGAAAGCTAGTTCTGCAACAGTGATGCCACTCAAACATCTACTGCTACAGTGAGTTCCTGTTACAATGGCACTAAGCAGCTTGTGTGGGTCACTGTTGCAATAGAATTCTAGATAAAAGTGAAGATTCCCAAATCAGTGGTCCCCAGTACTGGTAGAAGGCACAGAAAGAGTTCCTGCAAAGTCTTTTCTTAACAGAAGTAGTATTGATGTTCAAAATTACTCTGTGCTTCTGGACAGAACATCCAGCTTATAGTACATTGCAAACGTGTTGATGGGGGACTAAGTAACTAAACTGAGACATGCTTGAAAAAAAAAAACTGCTGATGTGGAAAGTGCATGGTGGGGTGTGCCTTTACATGCCTTGCATGGCTCTTTGGTTCCTTCATGTCTTTCACAGCAAAAGGTAATACAGTCAGCCAACTACATAGATAGCATCTGCTTATTCAATACTTTCCCTTGTTTCCCTGGGACATGGACAGTTGAGCCATCAGCCCAAATTCCTTCATCCTACCCAGACAGTACCAAAGTCTCTGGTTTACATCTAGCAGGTGCAAAATCCCCCCCCCAAAAAAAATCTGGAATTTGGCGTAGGAAACCACTAATTAGATAACCAGTATTTAGAATGATTAGATTATCACTTAGTGTAAACTCAGATACTAGCTTTGGCATGAAAGAAGATCTGTGGCAGACCCTCTTCTTACGGAACATTGTGAATGGCTTTTTGTCAAATAAGCTCTGCATATTCTAAAATCTTCCAAGCTGAAGTGATGACTATCAACAAAGGTATTTTACATACTAAGAATTTCACTGGGAGAGGTTGCTGGCTCAAAAGGTTCTAGCCTAGGCTCAGTTTTTCCAAGACAAAGATCAGATCCCAAAAAAGACAGAAACTTCAAGGAACTGCTTCACTAGCAAATGAATAGTCAACAGTGGATGCAGTGGTAGAGAGGCTGAGATGGCACATACATGCACTCTTATTGAAAAGCAGGACAATTGTGCTGGAACAAGATCTACTAAATAAGAAAAATAAATAAATAAGAAAGCACCAGAAGTAATAATGCTTAGGATTAATCTTGACATTTTTGTTTGCACCAGGTGGAGAATCCTCTACATTTTGTCAGGTAAGACTATCTTGTGACTGTTTTTCTGGTCTTATTTATAATTTTAAGCATGTCCTCAGACAAAAGCTGTTTTGGAAAATCAACAACAGACAATTCAGGCACTCCATTCGAGTCCCTCTAAGCTTGGGTGCACCAAGGTACTGGACTTTTGCATAAACAGGTGTATGACTGGTGGATACGTAAATGGTAGTTCCATTCCCAACTGCACCAAAAATGAAAATTAGTGGTGACTACACTAGTTAGAGGTCACTAGAGGCACTCTTGGTCTTGTCATTCTCATCTTTTGTAACAAGCCTGGTAGATGAGGTGTGAGATGACAGGTGTATACAAAAGACACTGTCCAATTTCTGTTAAATGGAAGTCTCATGCAAAAGCAGGGAACTAAGGGCTTCTCCAAGGAGATGAGCAAGTCTATGTCCAAATCTCCCATGTGTTGATTAAGAGATCAAATGCTGCTTTGTTCATTCACCACTCATGGCTACAATCAGAGTCCTGCTCACAGCAAATGCGGATTGCTTGTGGTTTGCAGGGATGTAGGCCACCCTGAGGATCATGCTTATTGGAGCAGCAATTTTCCAAACTTGAACTGCTAACTTTCAGTTGCAGTAGTAGTGTGTTTGGCCTTCGCTTTATGTACTACATGTGATGTTGTCCATAAATAACTGTAGCACTTTCGGTTTCCTAATCAGTCTGAAAACCTCAAAGGCCAGAATTAGCAATAGCAACATCTCTTTTAGATTGATGTGGAAGCTTTCTTGGACTGTGGTCAATCTGTTCTGGACAACTGAATAAGTCTCTCAATCTATGTCAAGCAGAAGGCACAGAAGAATACAACAAAGAGCTACAACACATTGTGTGGCCCTAAAAAGTCCACAAGACTGACTTATGTGAAGTTCCTTATGTCTCTGGGGGAGGAGATGCAACAATACTATTTAGCAGAGGTTTGCAGGTCCATACTTACTCATGCTGGGTGCATCCTAACAAAGTAGACACACAGCACATTTCCTTTCACAGGTACAAAAGGACTACAACAGCACGCTGCTGCCACAGTAAAGAAGGCAAAGTAAGAAGGAATTTGTTGCATTTACACCCTTGCCCTGCATGTCACATAGACATTCTTATAGCATATGTTTATGTAGTCAACATGCTGTGCTGCATGTTATAAACTCACAGGTTGTGATCTGCTGCAGGTAGAAATGTCTAATGCTGGAAAAGGGGAGGAGTTCTGCACCTCTGCAGTGTCTGTCAATGATACTGAGAATAACATAGACATGTGCGGCAGTCAGAGGACAAAGTGACACTCATGTCTCCCTCACTGCTGGGTGAAATCTACCTTCCGCAGAGGATACATTGTAGTACATGCACTTTGGGGTTGTGATGGATGAGAAACTCAGAAGTGCTCTCTTCTGTATCTGAAACAAAAGCTTCAGAGGTGTACAGTGCCAAATCCATGGGTATACCCACCACAAGACAGCAAAACAAGCGTATCCAAAGTCATTACAACTCACATTTGCCTCCTGACATGAACATGACACTGGAGATAAACTAACAGATATGCAGGAGTGTCATCCAGGCACAGTCTGCTGCCACATGGATTGAAACAGAACTAGTAAATGTGATTTGGGGCATTCAGAAAGATGCTACCCACCATGAGCTGTGTGTGTGACCTGCGGCTCTGAATGATCTGAGGTCTACAGTGGCAAACATCACCTCACTAAGTACCATCATGCACAGTTTGGCAATCCTGTCAGTAGTCAGGACAGGGTGGATGTGTACACAGTCTTCTGCATACCGCATGTTCAAAAGCTCTGCCTGAATCTGTCAGAAGGTCTGCTTCCCCTCATCATGGGTGGTGACAACTACCTACCCCTAGGAGTGGAAACAAATTAACAACGAGTTCCATCCAAGTTCAAGTCATGAAGTAGCACACCATTCCTTCCATTGTGGGTCACAAGCTCTGCCCCGTCTCACCAGCAAAGTGACGGCAGATTAAGGTCAAACAGTGCATTCTATCTCTGTTCCAAGACCAAATCATTTTGTTACCATGCATTCTTTCACAATACAGAACCCAAGCATGCAATCATTGTGACATGGCTCCCTATTGAAATGTTGTCACCTGTAATATTGGGAGCAGACAAGCTAAAAAAAAAACAAAAACGAAAGAGAAGAGTGAATATCAAGCATCAGTTTGTTTGTGTCTTTCGGCTTTTCCCGGTTAGGGGTCACCACAGCGGAACTCCGGTCCGCTAATGATTGGCAGTAGATATTTTACGTGCCGAGTTTGCCAGCCCTGACGCACAACCTTCAACGAAGGTACGCCCATTCACTCATGTCTCCACACAGAAGAAGCTCTAGCTGAGAATCTAACTGCACAACGTCTTGCTGTGAAGCGACAACGCTACCGCCGCACCACCACCGCAGTAATATCAAGCATCACTCTTCTCCTTTAAACAACTTCTTTGCAGGGAGGCAAGCTCCCCTCCCCCGAACTTATATATATCAACTCTGAGATTGCCATAACTTGGAAAAAAAGTCTCTACTTTGAGAAATGTTCACCTTGGACTTAGTATATGTAAGTCCACTTTTCAGCCATTCATTTTCCACATTATGGGACTCACTAAAGCGGGTCCTGACATTTCAAATTGTTGCTCTGATATATTCCTCCACTCAGCTTGTATTGTTATAAATTCCCCTTTCCAAATGATGATGACTGTGAAAAATAACAACCTTCATCCTGTACTGCAATGAAGGGATGTCTGATAGATAGTGGGAGCACATCATACACTGGCCAGCACAGCCTGAAGGCAATAATGCATCCACCATGTTTACTTTGTGTAAATGTCACTTTAACAATGTCATGGTCCATACAGGTCAACAAAACATTACCACCTTGCCACTGCTGCATTTATTGTGACCATCACTGTCTGGGGGAGGGTCTCAGTGATTGTGCATCATCCAGCTGTGGCTGTACTGTCTGACAGATGGTGCAACATAGTCATATACTCAGGACACTGACCGTGCTTATGGATAATTATGTTCTAGTGCATGCAGCATTCTAATTATGTTCCTAAAATGGGCAAAAAATAATTCTGTTAAGGACATTCCAAGCACAAGACCAATCCTAACAGTGCTTGGGGTGCATAACAAAGGCTTGATAAGTACACCTATGCATTAATAAGATCAAGTCTTTCATGACGGACCAACATCAGACAGTGCCTGTCAGCAAGAAATAGCAGCAGAAGGTGAAGTAGCTTTTAAAGACTATAGGAACTTCACTCTGACACACTTCTAAACAAAATATGTGGCAGAACAAAGCAATTAACAGCTTTTAAAACCATTAGCTCTACAGGGGGGAGCTTCACTTCTGCATGCTGTCTATCTGAAAGAGCTAAGTGCTTTAGCAGCTTTCAATGTCTTTTAAAGACAGTTTGCATTTAAACACTTTTTCCCTATAACTGGAAATATATGGAGCAGATACATTTTCATGCACTGCAAAGAATTATAACCAGATTTATGTATTCTCAAAGTGGATGCCAAGATTAAGCTCTGCAGCTTCATTCTCAAGGTGAATTTCTTGGTAACCAAGTCGGAAATACATAAGTTGGTTATGATCAGAGAACTGGTCAAAATCCTGATCACAATACTTCACACAGAAGTAGTGCAAGCATCTTGCTGATAGGCTCAAGAAGGTATTGTAGAAACTAGAAACCCACTATGCACAACTAGGCAATGAAACCCATGCTTTCATCAGCCCAAAAACCCATTAAACGATGTTATGTGCAAAGGCATAGGCGGTGTTGGAATGCATTTCTGACAGATTCTGGGTAGTACACAGTAATGATAAGCCAGGGTTGAAGAAGTCAGCCAGCAAGCATCACCTGCAAAACACAACACTGTGTGTGTATATACATACAAACACACACACACACATATATATATATATATATATATATATATATATATATATTTGTTGGTGGAAGAGTGGTCATATACGTAGTGCACGTGTCTGCATTTGTTCTACTCAGTGTGTCAGTATTTACCAACTACATGGCCTTGTGGGAAATCACTGCTCTGAATGCAGAAATATAGGTCAGACATATGTTACATGTGGGAAAACAAACACAGGCACCCATGCACATAGTGGAAATAATCTCTGTACATAACATACTACTTGGAAGTTCAAGGAATGACAGCCTTTCTTACTGATGCACGTTAGTGACTTTGGTCCAAGTGCAGCCTTTACTGTCATGTGAGAGCAATCTATGGCACCCAGTACCTGGTGGAGGTATGTAATGTTGTCAAAGCCATTCATTTCTGATGGCCATCTCCTCTGCAGTTCTACAGAACCATACATTCTCTTTTACATACATTAGCATGATACAGAGGAACATCAGTAGTATTCATGAGGCAAGTGCCTACAAAATGCATAAACCATATTCAGTAGGTCCTTGAGATGCTCCTTTAACTAAGATTGCAACAGCCAGACATACCTTAGTAACCAGAGAGTAGAAAGACCATGTATTCCTACAGCATGTCAGAAAAGCATGCTGACCAAGCTTCTGATGATATCCCTGACCCATTCTGTAACAATCTACTATATGGTCTTCAATTAGAACATACTATATCAGCCACTAATTATACAGTTTTTGATTTCTAACCCCTTGAGGATATACCGTCCAGTCAGCAAAGGAAAAAGTTAAAGTAAATCTATGCTACTGAGGGCACACTACTGCAAATCCAAACATGACCGCTACACATAACAGTGCTGAAAGTTTTGGCATGTTTTCTCTCTATAGAACTTGTGTAATTAGGCACATAAGCAACAGCACCAATCCTTATGAAATGCAACAATTTAAATGTCATTATTCATACATTTCCTTGTGAGAGATCACTTTCATGTGTTTATACACTTTTCTGCATATGTTTCACACTGTTCTGTGCAAGATGTTGCACAAATGTGCAACTAATAGTTGCAAAATGGCACCACCATGCATGATGTCAAGAACCACATAGAAGGCTGACTCATACTATACAAACCACCCAAAAGCTACACTGAGATGCAATGCAAACCAGTACAGATGTTACACCTAATTAAATGGAACAGAATGCTACAAGCAAAACATAACTCAAGTATTTCATGATCACACTGCTACCAAAGAAACAGAGAAGAAAGGAGCTTTGCTTGAATATCATCCCTGCTGACAGCAAACACATATGAACATATATTTCCTAAATAATGTCTTCAGTACAACTGCCACAGAACACTCCCACTTCTTACCAGCACATATATTCTCTATAATCTTGTAAACAAGCTGATGAACGTCAAAGATGCTTAACCTCTCCATGTTGAATTTTGTCTGTACTTCACAAATCATTCCTCTTCTCTGATCTCGTTGACAGTGCATCAAACAATTCAGTATTTTAATAAGTCTACTGCAGTGAGCTGGAAAAAGGGCACATATCAAATACCTATATGGAAATATCTTCATGGAATAAACAAGGTGAGACATAATGAAACGTGCAGGAGAAAGCTCACTAAAGCTCAGCTATATTTATGCTTAAGAAGAATATTTACGGCTCTGTTTTACAGAAAGCATTGCAAGTAATATGACAAAATACTGAAAGGCATAGATGAAGTAGTATTTGTCAAACAAAAAATATTTATGGGAAGAATTGAGGGAAGTTGAAAGAAGGGGATTATGGTCACTGAGGCTATCACAGATGTTAAGGCATTGTAGAGAGAACACTAATCACATGCCGGTCCACCTGAACTCCTGGAAAATGTGTTCACTAGAGCACACTTCTATGACCACAGTCAAACAAACAACACTGCAGTAAACCTTGCATTATGTCAAAAGAAGTGGATTTCAAAGTATCAAATTTAATTTAAGATGCTAGAAATAAAAACACAGTGCTGAAGGCATATTTTTGCAGTAAAAGGTGATCCCTCACATGCACGCTCCCCCACACTTACTTTGATAAGAATTCCAATATCACAAACCTTTTCATGAAGATGAAATTAGAAGTCCTCCCATTTCCTAGAAGTTCTGTGATCTCAAAGATGTTATATGTAAATAGAGGGGTACAAGGGAGGGTTTTCTTCCCTACAAAAGGATTATTTTTTGTGCATTTTGTTGTCTACAGCAGAAGGCCCTACTCTAGTGCAAGGATGCTGCTCTCTGGTACATTATGTTTTCAGTCAGCAGCAACTGCTCTTAAGTGCGTCTTTGTTTATATATGGTCAATAAAGTGTGCTCCACATTTTCTACAAATTTAGGCAAATCCCACAATTTGGTCTGTTACTGTACTCTTTCAAATGAGGTTTAACAAATCCATTTTAAGAATCTGATCTGTCTACATTTTAGCATATCACACACTGCTTTTGGACAACCAAGTAATTTTTCCTTTAAACTCTTCAGCTGATAAGCAAATGATGCATGGAATACACTCTTAAATCAGTGGTCTGTTTTGGAAAAGCTGACTACTATAATGTTGACATAAAAACCTCCTAGCAAAAAACAGAACAAAGTTGTTGCCTGGCAGCATGAAACAGACAGAGAAAGCCTCATTAGACTATTACCCAGACAAACTGAGTTCAATTAGTAATTCGACATTGGAGGAGCCAGGGCTCAAAATTACATAAATATTTCCATTCCTTGCCTCAACAGTAAACAACATACTCAGGCCAGCAAGCCAGACATCACTACATAGGGATAAGTGTTTTGGTTTTACTACAAACTTAACATACCATAAGTGGAAGATAAAAGAAAATTATTTATTTACCATATTGATAGGTCTGGAGAACCCCTTCCATAATCTTCTGCCTCTAGTACTCAAGTCTAACGGGACTCAGACTAACTCAGCAGCTACATTTTTTTCCAAAACATCTAACTCCTTCCCCTTTTCCTACATGTGCATGGAAAGACTCCTCTCCAGATCTCTGTTTGTTCACAGAAGATGAAACACAGGAAAGAAGAAGCCGAGGCAGAGCATAAGAAGAGAAGAAGCCAGAGAAGGAGAGAGAAGCTCTATGAAACAACTTCCAAACCACTTTCAAAATGGGAGGGGGAGTCATACAGGAAGATAAAATGGTTCTATTAAATATTCTATTAAATATGAAAGTTAAGTACGTAATGACAAATTTGTAGGACTAGGTCCACCTTCTCCCACTCATAACTTCTTGGCTGAATCACTGTAAAGGTAATCTTAAAAGATAGGCCGGATTAACGAATGCCTGCACTAAGTGCTATTCAAGAACATTCTTACCACATTTTTTGTTCTGTCAATTCACTCAGAAAGATTACACCAAGTGTATACTTAGTCTACACTTTGTGGTAACCTTTTTGAATCCCCTGCGATACTTAAGGCTTCAAGAAAATCAGAAAACTAAAATTAGGAGAAAGAAGGTAGGATTTATGTTTGTGTAAGAACGGCATACACTTAGTGTAGGTGTTTATGAATTGGGAAAAGCTTCTCCAGGAGGACCTGAACCTGAAATATCTGACCTAAAAAATTCTCAAAAGTAAAAGGGAGACTAATACTGATAATTGTTCTATAATATGACAAGAGAGCAGTAGGAAACCTTTTACCAATGAATCAAGATCCTATTCACATTACACTATCTCCCAGAGTGAGAGTACTGTGGTTATCAGGGAAATGTATACTATTCTCTGCAAGAAGAGTATGAACTGTTAAAGGCAATGGCTTGCATTCTGAGAGTGGTTGTGACAGCAAAAGACAGCAGTATGCCACCAAGCTCCAAACCAAGTATAAGGCAAGGTACAAGGCCAGCAACTTTGAACCTCAATAACAAAGAGGGATCTAGTAAGCTTGCAAAAAAAAAGACTAAAAGGCATTACAACAAATATGCAACAAAGTCTAGATGATGTAGGATCTTTGCTTGGAAGTGTTTACGTAGGTATTTTTATATTCCAAACCGACTCAAAAGTATTTTTCGTCAGGTAAATAGCAAAAGTTGGAGGTGTGACTGGGAAGAAAGAGGTAACTGGGAACATATTTTTTGGGAGTGTAATGA
Organism: Protopterus annectens; assembly: GCF_019279795.1. Taxonomy (NCBI): domain Eukaryota; kingdom Metazoa; phylum Chordata; order Ceratodontiformes; family Protopteridae; genus Protopterus; species Protopterus annectens. The sequence goes on from NC_056742.1 coordinate 376,227,893, forward strand.
GTTGGCAGACTTTAAAAGTTCCCTGCAGACTATTCTATCAAAAATACTGGGTGAGCAAATTGGTCTAACTATGGAATTTATTTTTTGAACTATGATACAGAATCTGAATTGCCTAGACATAGTAAGGCCTTGCTGAGTCTAATTATGGTGGCTACCAAAAAGCAATTACTAAAAAATGGAAATCAAAGTCTAAACCAAATGTACTAGAAGTAGTGAATATAGTAACAGAGATAAAACAACTGGCATTGGGATTTTAGAAAAGGGTAGGAGCAAATTACATAAAAAAAATAAAAATACTGGGAACAATACTTACAGGGGAAAAATAAGGTTTAAAAGAAGGCAGGATCTGAATGAGTTATGTAATGTTTGACAATGACTGGATAGACCATAAATGATATACAATATTTGTAACCAAAATATATCAACATGGTTTATTTTCATTTATATAACTGTATGATTGCCTATGTCATAAGCGACAATTTAATAAATATGTTTCTTGTTTAAAAAAGGTATTACAGGAAAACTCTCCAACAACCTGACAGAAATGGGGTTAGCCATAAAGTAAGGAAAGGTACTAGGGCCAGTTATGAGGCTCTTCAATAACAAAGAGGAATCTAGAAATTAGACTGCAACTTATAAAGCACCTCTTCATCCAAGCCAGATACTCCTGCTTCAAAACAGGACATTTGGCCTAACACAATTTTCCTGTCTTCCCTTCTGCTTCTCTTTCCTCTCTCAGAATTACTGAAGGTGTTGCACTTTAGAAACTAAAGTACATTTTGCACAAAACTCTGCTTGTTTACTAGCATATTCATATACAGTTTTACTACGTAAATAATCTAAACTTCTCAGTTACTATTCACGCTTCTGCCTTTTTTGTTTATGAAATGTTTTGTACTTCACCGAGGCTGAGCATGAAATTGGTCAAAATTGATCAATGCATTACCCAGGTAAACATAATAGAACAAACACAGAATGACTGAGCAAGGTTAGGCTGAAAGGAATCCATAAGCAAGACAATGGAGTCAGTCTGGGATTATATGCAATGTAGGATACAAGGTCGATGATGATAAAATCTTCAATGAAAAGGAATCCAGTAAAGCAGCATTAAAATAACTACACAATACTGGATAATATGGGATCAAACAGCCTGACCAATGCAGAGCAAGTCTGAGAATGATTGTCTTTTATCACATTGTTAATTTTTAACATGAATGTTCATACATTAATAACAATAAAAATATAACAATAACACTTCCCACTACTGCATACAGGCATTATACATATAGTTTCTACCATAGCTCTCCTATTTTATTGCTGTGCATTAGAACATACTCATACACATTTCATTTCCTATCAATCTACTTACTTTAGTTATCTACTGGAGCAATATTTTGTATATACTGCTCCCAAATGCACCATTTATTCTTATGAAAATTATTTCCTCCATCTTTAATGATCCCAACTCTAGATCATTATCTTAATTTACAATATTCAGTCCTTCATTTGCAGAAAGCTTAGCCACAGACATCTCTCGACAGTTCTAAAACCGAACATCAACTCTTCAGTTAATACAGTATGCTCCTCGAACAGCTGTGTCATTGCATTCTGTAGTTAACTCAACACATTTCCAGAAAATATATACCAAATTTCCTCTCACTATGTCTATCATATCTGCAAAATCTGTTCTCCACTTGAGGAAAAATCCTCTGAAGTCTTTTTGCAGTATAAAACTGCCTGTGTAAACATTTCCATACATATACTCTAAATTTTCTGGACTTCACAACACTTCTAGGAAGGTATTACAAATTTCCTCCCTTTGCACTTTAGTATTTTGTTGCTCCAATGTTCCCTTCCCTACTTTTTTAATCACTTCTGACTGTTTTTTAAAATTAGATTTTATATGGCTTACTAATTATTGTATGAGGAAGTCGGGAGTGTCAGAGAAGTATGTAAGAGTGGTACAGGATATGTACGAGTGTAGTGTGACAGCGGTGATGTCTGCGGTTGGAGTGATGGATGCGTTTAAGGTGGAGATGGGATTACATCAAGGATCAGCTCTGAGCCATTTCTTATTTGCAATGGTGATGGACAGGTTGACAGACGAGATCAGACAGGAGTCCCTGTGGACTATGATGTTTGCAGATGACATTGTGATCTGTAGTTAGAGTAGGGAACAGGTGGAGACGACCCTGGAGAGGTGGAGATATGCTCTAGAGAGAAGAGGAATGAAGGTCAGCAGGACTAAGACAGAATATATGTGTGCGAATGAGAGGGAGGAAAGAGGAATGGTGAGGATGCAGGGAGTAGAGGTGGTGAAGGTGGATGAGTTTAAGTACTTGGGATCAACAGTTCAGAGTAATGGTGAGTGTGGAAGAGAGGTGAAGAAGAGAGTACAGGCAGGATGAAGTGGGTGGAGAAGAGTGTCAGGAGTGATTTGTGACAGACGAGTACCAGTAAGAGTGAAAGGGAAGGTCTAACAAGAAGGTAGTGAGACCAGCTATGTTATATGGGTTGGAGACAGTGGCATTGACAAAAAGGCAGGACTCAGAGCTTGACGTGGCAGAGTTGAAGATGTTAAGATTTGCACTGGGTGTGACGAGGATGGACAGTATTAGGAATAAGTATATTTGAGGGTCAGCCCAGGTTGGAAGGTTTGGAGACAAAGCCAGAGAGGCAAGATTACGTTGGTTTGGACATGTGCTGAGGAGGGATGCAGAGTATATTGGGAAAAAGATGCTAAGGATGAAGCTGCCAGGTAACAGGAAATGAGGGAGGCCTAAGATAAGTTTTATGGATGTGGTGAGAGAGGACATGCAGGTGGTTGGTGTTACACAGCAAGATGCAGAGGACAGGAAGAAATGGAAACAGTTAATCTGCTGTGGCGACCCCTAACTGGAGCAGCCGAAAGAAGAAGACTAATTATCCTTTTTTTAAAAGCATCTTCTGTCTTTGATTCACATTAAAAACCCTTTCACCTGACCTGATTCTTTCTCTCTCAACATCTGTTGATCTATCTATCCATCTATATATGTGGAGATCTCTCTCTCTCTCTCTCTCTCTCTCTCTCTCTATATATATATATATGGGTTCACTTCTAAATTTCAAAATCCCAAAATCTCGAGTTTCAGGACATCGACTTCAGAATCTAGAAAATTGTGAACCCTCCCCCAAAACACCACTAAACACATTAAAAACAAGTTGCTGTAAGTAGGTTATTAGGGTATACTAACTCTCTTAGATACCATCAGGAATATAGCGAAGCTTAGTTTAGATTTTGTTTTCCTTTACTTGTGTGAGCCTATACTGCAATGTTATTTTAAATATTTCCTGTGGTTTTGAAGTTTGATGTCACTGTGAATATATATTTAGTATTGTCTTGTTCTTTTATTATTTACTATTAAATATACTTAAACCTTCCACTGAGTCTGATCTGTACAGAGATATTTAAGTTTTGAGAGTACTTGCATATTTATTTGGTGATACTGTGTAGGCCACTCCTAATAGCCTTGCTCTTGGTCAAACTACCACTTGTATTAATATTAATATTACACAGTGAGACTGGACATACTTTGTTATGGGACCTAAAGTAGCTGGTAAGGAGTTACTGGTGACAGTGGTAACTACCTTATAGTCTGGGCAGAAGAGGGCATAGCTAGAAACCTGTGCCAACCTTTACCAGGTGTGTGTGTGTAAATCAAACTTCAAATAGTGCATCTTTCAGCTACTAGAGCAGGGTCATGCAGCACAGGTTGGACAGAGAAGCTGCTGGAGGTCTTGGCTTGGTCACTAAGCTGAGATCCCAACTCTATAGCTGTGTCAGTGGGGAGTCTTAAAGGGGATCTGGAGAAAGAGGGAGAAAGCAGCCCTGGACCGACTGTGGTCCCTCTTATGGGAAATTGCACTTGATGCAGAGAGCTGCATCTGGAAATACTGTGTGTGTACCCTCCCAGTGAATGTCCCCAACTATTGCCATTGGTGAGGATTGAGGCTCTTTGATTACTGGTTGGTAGTGGTGGGTCTTCCCATATATGTCCTACTAATTATCCCTTTTTTAACAGCTGCTTTTGTTCTATATACAACTAAGAACTTGACCAGAACAGGTCCTTCACTTAAAATCCCCCTATCCCTTTCTGTTTGCCTGTACTTGAAGATTAAACCTTGGTAAGGAACGCAGTCTCCAGCCTGCAATCCAAATGTCTTCTTGGCCTCATTCCACTCTAGTCCCTTTCCTGCTGGAGTCATTTGTTCCCAATATTTTGGTTCCTTTGCCAGGTTTCTCCAGAAAATTCCAGCATTTCTCTGGCCTAATATCTGTACTCCTACTTGCAGTCATCCCTATTGGCAAAATCTCATTTCTCCACTCTTGTATTAGTTCTTAGAATACTTCCTGCTACTTTATAACATTCTGTATGGTTGTTATTCTCCTTAAAGTTCTGCATCCAAAATCCCATACTCATTTCTTTAATGTCCCCCTTACTTCATTATCATCCCTTTCCACTTTGAATTATAACCTTCTGCTTGTGTTATATACATGAGCCTTAACTGTGTAGCTCTAAAATATCCCTTCAAATCAGGTAAACCTAAACCACCTTATTCAATTGAAAAGATCAACTTATCCCACTTAACTCTTGCCCCATTTCCCTCCCAGATAAATTCCTTCATTTCTTTATTAATTATTGTCCACTACTTCTCCAGGTTGATAAAGGTATACCTGACCCATATACAAGACTAAAGGGCCTAAACATTTTTACCATTTGTATTTTACTGTCTAAATCCATAAATAGTTTCCAGTTTCTCAATTTTTATATTATATTATATTTTGTTTAGTCTTTTTCCACACATCCTTAGCTGCCATAACAGAAGTTTTTTTTAATCCATTTTCCTAAATACTTCATCTTATCATATCCCATAAATGTGGGTATTGCTGAATAAATTCATGTGTGAGTACATATTTGTGTTATAGCCTTTATCTTAATTAATTTTACATTCTGAAAAGACTTGAAACCGTCTCAAAATCATCTTTTCCTCACTTATTCTTAGCTGCCACAACAGAGTCGTTTTCAATCCATACGCCTACATACTACATCTTTTCATGACCCCATAAATATGGGCATTGTTGAATTAATTCATATGCAGGCACCTTTACTGCTATAGACTCTGTTTTAATTTAATTTATTTTAAACCCTGAAAATACTTGAAACTGTCTTAAAATATTCCACAACGTCTTAATAACAGATTCTGGATCTGTCAAGTACATGACAATATAATCAGCAAACAAAGCTATTTTTCTTGTCTACCAAACTAATTACATCCGTGAACTCATGAGTCCCTTATCTTTTTAGCTAAAGGTTCCAAGTATACTAAAAAGTAAGAGATGGGAAAGAGGGCATCCTCCATACCAAATATTCTCTAGTTAGGAATTTCCCATATGGGGCCCCCTGTTACATATTAAGTGCGACAAACTAAATTTCATTCACCACCTAGAAATAAAATGCCCTGCTGAAAACTGATTAACTTCATAATCCTTTTAAGCTTAGGAGGTTTACAGATAAACAGCAAGGTAAATCTCTTTCTTCATGATTGTCTCCTCACTACCACAAATCTTCCATTATTGTCCTTTTCCTCTACTGCAATTGGAGTACCTCTTCTTATCAATATAATGACACCCATTTTTCCTTGCTCCTGATATTCTGCCAAATATCTGAAATGAAATCCTCTTTTAATCAAACTTGGATGTTAGTTTCTAGCTAGCTAGGTCTCCTGAAACATGACAAGTTGCAGCTCTCATTTCTTAATATAATTCAGTATTCTTTGTTTTTCTTTCTGTGCAGTAAAGCCATCTACATTCCATGTGAAAAACTGACAAAGCAACCATTCTGTTATTTTAAAGTTACAATCACTTATAGTGTAGGTTATGTTTAGTATGAATACTGATCCCACCACCAGTTTAAGCAAACTTTGTAACACACAATTAATATGACTTGCTTAGGTGAAAGCACATGCATTTGTTTGAGTTCATGTCACATTTTTCCAAACAATTTAATTCACTTCCACCCTGGGGAGGGACATCACAAGTTGGGTTGACATTCAGCAGTTCCCTCACTATGTATCAAGTTCATTTTATTCTTTATTACTCGTCATCTGCAAAGTCATCACAGTCTCACCATACCAGCTTGTGTTTCAAATCACAGCTTCTCCTGATTGGTACAAAATGAGAATAATGTTTTTTTTCAGTTTTCCCACCAGTTTAGGCAACTCACAGCAGGACTAATATTTTCCATTTCTGTCTGTGATAAACTGTTGGCTGTCTTCCCATTCCTAACAATCTTGCAAAACCAAAATCTGGTTTGAGTCTAAGCTTCTCCTAAACCATTTGGTCTCTTTTTGGCAGAACCTTAACACACAAGCATTTTTTTTTAGAAGAACAGTACGGTCTCTTTTGGATCCCTGTTACTTGTGTAGGGCCCAGAAAGACAGTCCTTTTAACCAAGCTGACTAGAATTCTGTTGAATGAAGTTTATCCCTTTCAAAGCCAGATCTGACTCCACAAATTCTATCTACCTGTCTAAAAAATATTCTAAAGGCTGCTGGATATAGCAGTTTGAATCTCGCCTCAGCCTCACAACAACTCTTAATGACTGGAATGAACTTAATCCTGTTCTGTCTACTATATAAAGTGAGTAGTCTTTTTTTTTTCCACAGATACTCTGGCTTCACCACTGCAGCAGGGATAGCCATCTGGCAAGTGTGAACATTGGCTCCAGATGATTGCAACTGTTGATGTGATACCCAACCCCATGTGAAAAATGGGAAAAAGGGTTGTGGATGAACGAATGGATTCTGGTTTCACCACTGTTCAGCACCTTTCCTTTTTGCAACATTTTTGTCAGAAGTATCACCTTCTGCTGGAATGACTATTTTACCTAATCTGAGTTTTGGCTTCTTTTTGGAGGTTAAATTAGCAGCAGAACTGTGAACTGTGTGTTCACCCACTCTCCTGTGGAACACCAGTCCAGTAATTGTGTCTTCATAAAACAGCACCGTCCTGTACAGACATCTTTGGTATTACAGAAAGAAAAGTTATGTACTCACCATAACGTTCCATTTATGTTGTCTATTTTCATTCTTCCTCAACAAATGGGTTTGGATCCAACCCTCAGATCTGACTTGGCTGCTTTTTCCAGATTGTGGAACACTGAAACTCTCAAGCTCCTCCCTTACTCATAATGCACTAGTCCCCTAAAATACCTCAGATCTTGTTTGCTGACCTTTGAGCCTATATAATATCTAACAAATAGAGAGAGATGAGATGACAGTATCTGGTTCCTTTAGCATCTTCTAATCATTCCAGAAGTCAAATTGGTAGGGGGTTGCAGAGAGGGGAGCTGAGGAAGAATTAAAATGGACAACACAGATGGAATGTTATGGTGAGCTCTTAACTTTTTTATCTGATGTTGTCATTCCTCAACAAATGGGACAGAGTCCCCAGCTAACTAGACATTAGGATGACGCTAAGGAAGGATATTCTGAGCACTGCTGAACCGAAGGCTGCTCATCCCCTACAGACCAGATCCCATTTGTAATGAGCAACAGAGATTTGAGGATTAGCTCAAGTTGCAGCTGAACAAATATCATCCAAAAAGGAAGATTTGGAAAAGAATACTGAAGAAGTTGCCATACACCTGGTATAATGAGATGTTAGAGGTTCTGGCAAAGGCAAATCCAATTTTTTGTAAACAAAGGAAATGCAACCAGTTAACCATTTGTGTAAGGTCACTTTAGTAACTGGTTTGCCAATTTTGAATCCGAAAAGAGACAAATAATTGATCTTATTTCCTGAAAATTTTTGTCCTATACAGATAAAAATGTAACGGTCTGTGAACATTCAACAGTTGCAATACATACTCTCCGTTGTTTGAGAAATTTGGAAAGAAAACTGGAAGGTTGATAGTTTGATTGATAGTGGATTCTAACACCATGTTAGGAAGGATGGGATACCCTACCCTTAAGAAAAATCAAATAAGTGGGCTTAGAAGATAGGGTTTGAAGTTCTCAGAGGTATTGACCAGGTTTGCACTTGTCTGACAGTTCAAAGGAAGACCGAGTCAAAGACTGTAAAACCAAATTCGAATCCCATGAGGAAGAAGGATCTTTAAGAGGGGGGGTCTAAGAAGAAAGGTACCCTTACAAAGGACTTACAAAGTTTGGAAGAAGCTTAAGACAAATTATTTACTCCAATGTGAAAATTAGAAATGTCAGATACTTGTACTTCAATAGCAGAAAAAATAACACCTTCATTAAAAATTGTATATAAAAACTCAAGAACTTTACGTACTGGCATTGAACAGGGATCAGTGTCACTTTGCTGTGCACAAACAACAAATGTTTTCTATTTACTTCTGTAAATTTTTCTCGGGAAAGCTTTGTGACAGGATAAAAGAATGTGGCAGGCAGGGGAAGAGTCTCTGGGCTGTCTATCAATCAATGGAAGTGGAGAAACCATGCAGTCAACTTTAGGCCTAAAATGTCCGGGTGCATCATATATGATGGGTGAGACAGGAGGTCTGAACTGGATCCAGAATCCATGGCAGGAGAAGCAGATGAGGCCAAAGAAAGGGGAACCAAATCTGATGAGGCCAATAAGGAGCAATGAGGATGACTGTGCTCTTTCATCCAGATGCTTTCTAAAGGAATTTGGGGATTGGAAGTGCTGGAGGAAAGGTGCAGAGGAGACCAGGGGGCCAATCATGGAGAAGAGCATATCCTGGCAATTCCCCCAGTGGGGGGATAATGGCAAAAAAACTACTGCACTTGTTGAGGGGAGATGCAAAGAGGTCACAACAAGGTTGGCACCATCGATGGAATATCTTTTCCACCACTTTCATGCTGAGTGACCACTTGTGAGTCATTAGAATGGACCTACTTAACTTGTCTGCTGTCATGATGGATTTGCTCAGAATGTGCATTACTATCAGAAATTGATTGGATGAAATTGCCCACTGCCACACATTCAAATCTTTTTGACACAGGGGATAAGATTTGGTTCCTCTTTGTTTGCTGATATACCAGATCACTGACATACTGTCCATCTGAATCGCAATAGTCTTGCAGGGTAGTGCATCTTTGAAGGCCAGCAACGCTGAGGACAGCTCTCATTTCTAGGACATTAATATGTGTACTGGCCTCTGAGGGACCATGTGCCTTGGACTGTCTTTTCCAAGACGTCCCCCACCCACCCAACTGGGGAAGAGTCCGTGATAACTATGGCCTTGGGCTGAGGAAGAATGAAGAGGCGACTTTGCATTTCCTGATTATAGTAAATACATCAAAAGAGGTAATCTTTGCATGTCTGAGTTATCTTGACAACAGTGGATATAAGTTGGAGAAGAAAAGAGCACCGAGTTGCTAGGGTCCACTGAAGAATTCTCATGTGATATTTTGCTAACAGAACCAAAAGTATCACAGCAGACATTGATCCCAATGCTTGACGGATCAATTGAGTTGACAGGGAGAAGAATTTTGAATGATCTTTTTGACCTGGAATCATATGGTTTGTACCCTTGGTAAAGGGAGGGAAGCTATCAAGGATACCATGTTCAACAAAGCTCTAATGAACTCCAATATTTGAGTTGGTTCTAGTTGAGATTTGCTGTGATTGATAGTAATTCCCAGGTGAGAGCATAACTGGAATACATAATCTCGTGCTTTGATCAGATGATGCCTGGTTGGAGAGGTTATGAGTCAGTTGCCCAAGTAAGTAAACACTGGGAATCCCTGCAGTCTCAAGTGAGCTGCCACGACTGCCATGCATTTGGTGAACACTCTGGGGGCTATGGTGAGACCAAAGGGCAAAGCTCTGAATTGGTAATAAATGGCTCCCAGCTGGAAGTGTAGGTATCTTCTGGATTGTCTGTTCATTTTTATATGACAGTACGTGTCCTGAAGATCTACTGAGCACATCCAGTCATCCTTGTACAGAAAAGACAGAATGGACTGGATCATGACCATCTGGAACTGTGTGTACTGAACTGACTTGTTCAGAATGCTGAGATCCAAAATTGGTCTCCAGTACTCTGTTTTCTTTAGCAATGAAAAGAATCTTAAGTATGTTCTGGACTCTTTCTGGTCTGGTGGGACCTCTTGGATGACTCTTTTTTTCTAGCAACTTTTTTATTTCTAGTGCTGCTTTATTCTGACTGGGTGGAACATTGGGAATTGTGTTTACTGTTGGGGGGGTAGACAACTGGGCCTCCTTACAGGAGTGCTGGTAGGATCTGTCAGGAAGGAATCTCTAGATAACTAGTTTTGTGGACCTCCTCTGCTGCGAGGGTTGCGTCTTCTGTTAGAGTTTCTCCCTCTGTCCCCAGGGGAACTTCTCCACGTGGATCTTGGATGGGACCCAGGGACTTTCTGAATCAAATTTTTACACTACTTCAATGATTCCTGAAAAGGACTTAAGGATTTGAAAAGTGTGTACCCACAACAGACAGGGTTTCACCTTCTAGCTCACACCTAGGCCATGTGTTTTTAACCTTGGGGCCAAATAAAGAACTTCCATCAAAGGGAATACTGACAAAGGAGGATTTGGAGGGCTCTGCAAAATCACACATTTCCAGCCAGGCATGCTTCCTAATGGAAATGCCTGAACCTGCCACCCTTAAGGTACATTCAGCTGCATGGGAGATGACCCCATTGGATGAGTTTGAAATAGATTATATGGTAGCCAACTGTGAGGCAATTGAGCTCTCTGCTTCAGAAATAATGGTCCCAGAGATCGATTTGGTAAGTTCTTTAATCAAATCCCCTTGGAATCAAGTGAAGCGTGCCAAATAATTCAGTGACCGAAGTGCAAAAGTCACTGAAGCATATACATGTTTCCTGTCCAGCACCCTAGACTCCCTGTTAGGGGGATGAATAGAGGAACTTTGTTCTGCAAGTTCCTTTTTTGTGGCCGCCGCTATGACCATGACATCAACTGGTACTCCTTTTCTCCAAAATTCCTTGTCCTTGGGTGGTGTCAGGATTCTGTCTGGTCTCTCGGGGATTGGCTCAATGGAATCAGATTCCTTCAATGCCTATCAAGAGATCAAATCAATAAGCTTGTCGGTGGACAGTCACCCCACAAGGTTGATGGGTCAGCTCTGAAGCCTTCCAAAAGTACGGATTCATCTTCGAAAGAGTTGTCAGCAGACCAACCATGCCTTTGCTTGAGGATCGCTAGTATGTTTCCAAAGGAGATGTCATCAGTGGTGATCTTGGCTAACCAATCCCCCTCATCGAAATCACTATCCTCTATGACATCTGAAACCTTTCCCAAAAAGGGAAATGGGATAAATGGAGAACATCAGATCCAAATCTAGAGAAGATCTGATCTCTGGTGACCTATCCAAATGCTTCTTCAGATCTGAGGGGGCTGAATCCAAAGTTTTTGTCTTTGAATATGAAAGGGTCAGACCAGAAGATTTTGTCTTTGCATCTGAACAGGTTGGATCCAAAGGTTTTGAGATCTTAAGAGGTTGTTCTAAATGTGGAGTCGAACTTGTAGGATCCAGGGAATGCTCCTTAGTCACATTTTTGTCAGATTTTCTAAGAGGTAAAGACCCAGGTGCTGTATCAGAAGATTTTGATGGAAGTAACCCTCTCAAAATTATTACAGCCCTAGGGTTGAAAGCCTTGCACATGTCGCAGGCAGAATCTAAGTGTGCTAGGCCTAACAATATGCACACACAGTGGGGGCATCAACAGAAAGGAATGTTATGGCCACAAGGAGTACATTGTTTTAAAACCAGAGGGTTTTTCAGCCATATTTTAACTACAAGGTAGAAAAAGATTTATTTTTAAATATGGATAAAAAAGTACAAAAGGAAAGTGTGAAGATATGTGAAGGCTGCCAGCCTAGTTAAATAGAATTTTGTACATAATTCTGTCATTTGTAAACATTAATATAAGCCACAGGCTTGTTCTCTAAAATAAGAAAATTGTATTGGATGTTGAACTTCAAAAAATGTAACCACACTGCACTAGAGGAAAGCTGATATGTCAAGCATTGTATAATTGTTTGATCTCAAAACTGGGAGCAGAGATGTCTGTATGAAGGAATTCTTCCTATTGTTTTGAGACAAAGGTTAATTGCTAGAATTTACATGTATAATGTTGTTTATTGCCGTGTTTCCTGACCAGGTGCAAGCTTACTAAAAATGTAAATGTAGAGTTTCTGTCAGCCTGGGAACCAGAGAATTATTAAGAATGATGTAATCTAAAATGAGTCAGCAGGATGTATTATCAATTTAAAGGACTTTCTCAGAGAGAGAGGGAGCGCATTTTGGATTTGTTATGAGAATATCCAACTCACCAGCACTCTGCCTGTGCTCTGTATGTAAGGAGGATCTTAGACTTTAGTGTCTCTCTTAGAAATAGCTAGGAAATAGGAAGATTAGACTGGTTGTTTTCTGTATTGATGTCAGAACTATTCTACTGTATTATTTAAGTATTTTCCTGTGATCTCTGAACTCTTGACTAGCACTGTGTAGTAAGACGTATTGTCTTGTGTTTTTATTATTTATTATTAAATATCTTTAAACCTTTCAGCTGTGGCTGTTTTGTGTAGAGATAATTTAAGCTCTACAGTACATTGCATGTATATAGTGATACTGGCTAAGCCACTCCAATAAGCCTTAAAAAGTTCTGGTCACACTTACTAATTGGATAATAATATTGCACAGTAATAATTGACCACCCTTTGATAAGGGCCTTATTAGTAGCTGATATTAGTGGCTGGTGGCAAGTGGTACTGCTGTATAGTCTGGGCAGAAGGGGCATAGCTGGAGAACCTGTGCCAGCCTTCCCCAGGAGTCTCTGTGTGTTTGTATAAAACTCATATCTCAAAGAGTGTGTGTGTCAGCTACTTGGGCAGGGACAGGAAGCACTGGATGGACAGAGAGGGTTGCTGGAGGTTTTAGCTTGACCACTAGGCTGAGATCTGGACCCTATAGATGTGCCAGTGGGGAGTCTTATTGGGGATCTGGAGAGAAACGGAGAAACCAGACCCAGACTGACTGTGATCTCTGTGTGCTCTTAAGGGAAATTGTACTTTACTGTGTGTGTATTTCATATCCTTCTCAATGTGTACGCCACTCACTGGTGTTAGTGGTGAGGATTGAGGCTTCTTGATTGCTGGGCCAGTGCACGGGCGTCCCTACCAACCATGATAATACAAGGATATACCTAAAAGGTATAAAAAGGGAAAAAGAACTGCAGAAATGTAGAATTACACTAAAATACTGTAGAGAAACAAGGGAGGATACATAGAAAGTTTTTCTAAAAAAAAAAAAAAAAAAAGAGGTAAATTGATAAGGCAAAAAAATCAACTTTTACTCACCAATCCTACTACTACGCGATACCATACAGTGACCATGTCTGAATACTAAGGCAGCAAACAAGATCAGCGTTATAGCAGGGGACTAGTGCATTCTGGTAAGGGAGGATCTCATTACCAGTTCTCTGCACTGCCTTTTGGCTTATCTACTACGCTCAGGGTCTTTACAAAGTGCCTGGCTCCAGTAATTGCATTTTGCAGACAAAGAAATATTCAAATATGTCCATACCTGGACAACTGTCTAATTCAGGCAGAAAACAGGGACATTCTTCTAAAACATCTGGCATTTGTAAAAAGGATTCCAACTTGCCTAGGGTACACTATAAACAAAAAGAAATCACAACTGGTACACTCTCAAAAAATTACATTCCTGGGTGCAAGCTTGAATACAACTGCCCAGATGGCTTTCCTTAAGCCAGAAAAGCAAATTAATTTGGTGACTTACTTCAAACAGGTGACCACAAAAACCCTGCTATATCTGCAAGACAAATTCTGTAAGCCTTGGGGTTCATGGCCTCCTGCATTCTTCTAATTCTATATGCAAGACTGCATATGAGGAAACTTCAGTGGTACTTAAAAAGTTTATGTAGTCAACACTGTCACAGCCTGGAAACAATGATTCCTATCATACCTTGCCTGCAACTAGAGTTCCTATTGTGGGCAGAGGCCTGCCACCAAAACAAGGGACTGTCATTCACACCACCCCCTGCCGCCCAAACCCTAACTACAGACGCATCAGACTATACTTGGGGGGCTCATCTAACAGGGAAGTGCATTCAGGGCAAATGGGGCCCAAATCAAATGCACCTTCATATCAATCAAAAAGAAATGCTAGCTGTACAGAATGCACTGACAGCCTTCAAGGACTACCTTCATCCAGGACAGTTAATGATAAAGACAGACAACACCACGGTTATGTGGTACATAAACAAGCAGGGGGGTACACACTCCTACCCCCTTTGCAGACTAGCCATGGCATTGTGGAACACTGCCTTGACCTATCAAGTACAACTACAAGCTCAGTTCCTGCCAGGAAAGCTGAATACTCTGGCAGACGAACTAACCAGAAATCTCATGGACCCACACGAATGGAAACTGGAACCACGGATTTTCAACATGTTGACATGCAAATGGGGAGCCCAGTCATAGATCTTTTTGCCCCACACCAGAACTATCAGTTGGACAAATTTTGCACAAGAACTCCTCACAAAAAAGCCTGGAAAGTGTATGCTCTGTCCTTCATCTCTAAAAACCTATCAGTCTATGCCTTCCCCCTCTGCCTCTGCTCTCCAAAGTTCTACTAAAAGTCAAACAGGACAAACCAAAAATGCTTTTGATTGCTCCAGACTAGCCTCACCAGCATTGGTACCCACTCCTGCGTGGTGTGTCACACCTTCCATCGTGGCACCTGCCTCAGACACCTTACTTACTGTCTCAGCAGAACAACCAAATTCTGCACACTCAGCTCCAAACTTTGCATCTTGCAGCATGGCTAAGCACCTAAATTCACCCTTAGCATCCCTCAGCAAACCTGTGATGGATGCCATTTTGGAGGTGAGAAGACCTAGTACTAGAAAATCTTATGCTGATAAATGGAAAAAATTCTGTGTCTGGAATCAGTCTCAAGGGATAAGCACAGCAGTGCCCAACATTCCTCAGATTTTGCAGTACTTAACTGAGATGCTTCATGCCTCAGCCATTTCAGCTCATTACAACACAGAACCTCCCCTCTTCTCTCATCCTCTGCTAAAGCAGTATCTCAGAGGGGCCAAAAACTTAAGATCACCCAGGAGAGCTCCAACCCCTGCCTGGGACCTCAATTTTGTATTGGAGAAGCTCACTATCCCTCCTTTCGAGCCAGCTGCTACTGCAGACTTAAAAGTTCTCTCCTGGAAAACAGCTTTCCTTTTAGCAGTCATTTCAGCTAGAAGGATTTCCGAATTACAGGCTCTTATGGCTGTAGAGCCTTTCATCATTTTTCATGCGGACAGGGTATCTCTCAGGACCAATCCATCCTTCATGCCTAAGGTGGTATACAGTGTGGCTCTTAATCAGACCATTCATTTGCCAATTTTCTTTCCCAATCCACAGAACAAGGGGGAGCAGATTATGCATTCATTGGATGTGCACAGACAACGTAGATTTTACTTAAACAGGACTAAATCTCAAAGAAAATCTTATCAACTGCTGGTGGCATTTGCTGCAGGGGCAGAGGGAAAAGCTATTTCAAAGCAAACCATTTCCAAATGGATAAGCCATTGTATTCGTTTCTGTTATATGCACCACGGAAAAACTATCCCCAGGGGATCAGATCCCATTCCACCAGGGCTGCATCTACTTCAACAGCTTTTCTCAGAGGTGTTCCTACCAGGGACGTTCTAGAAGCTGCTACCTGGAGCTCAGTTCATACTGTTACCAAACATTACCATTTACAACTTTTTTCTAAATCCAGAGCTGGCTTTGACACTGCTGTCCTGCAGGGCCTTATAGCTGGTCCTAATGCTGTATAATTCCCTCCACCCAACCATAGCTTTGGGAATCTACCCAAATGTAATGACTGCAGCAGTGAAACACGAAGAACATAGTAGTACAGTTGTGTACATTGACCATAAATGTAGATGTTCGAGTGTATTCACTGTTGCAGTCCTGGTTACCCTCCCTCCATCCCCCTATTTCTCTCTGGCTATACCTCTGTCTTCTTTCATTATGCTTAAAAGCCCTTTTGGTTGGAGGTATATTTTTTGTGTTTTTAATTTTATTTGCTCCCCATTTGGGGGGCACCTGACATCTGGGGCAAGAAAAACCTAATGTAATGGCATCGGCTGCATGTTTTATACCCCTGACGACCTGACGTCATGGAAGAAGGGACAGCAACTGACGCAGGAACAAAGACTTTGTTAATCAGGCCAACTGAGGGCAACCTGACAGCAGATTACCCCAAATGTAATGACTGCAACAGTGAAAAACAAAGAACATCCTCAGATTTTCTCTTTGTGCTCTATCTTCTAGATCTACCACTATCTCAAATAGTAGCAAAGTGCTCCTACCAACTACTTACCTGTTTCTCCCACACTCTTAATACCCCACTATCACTGTATTGCCATCCTGACCCTCTCCCCCTCCAGCAACTTTTTTTGTCACTTACCTTCAGACTACCTACCTGGATTCTCCATTCCACTTTCACTGATTATCTTCCCAGTCTCTCTCTTGTCCTTGGTCTGCCCCTCAAGCTTCTGTGGCTCGCCTCCGCTCCCCTACCCTACCCCCAATTCTCACCCACCCCAGCACACCTACTCTTATACTTCTAAACCACACCCCTTTCTCTCTCAAACCCAATCATATCCTCCACCTACTTTAATCACTATATCGCTACCTCAAATCACTTAAGATGCAAACACCATCTTCACCTGCTTGTATTCAAATATTTCTCATTATCACCCTTTTACCTCTCTTAACAACATCTTACCTACTAACCTCCTATGAACACATTAATTACCTACAATTCTCCTACCCTAACAAGCAAACAATCTTTATACCACCAACAACATGCCAAACACAAATAAATATCACATCTCTTCCTACCTACATACTTCCAAAGTATCACAGATTAACCCACATTAAATATGTCCACCTTAAACCTAGAAAACATTTCAACCAAATTTATGTATTCCAACACCCTTGTCCAAAACCTCAACTACTTACCAGTGGTGACATCCATCCCAACCCTGGCCCTATACACTCTGCCAATATTGAACTCCAAAGCCCCGATCACTCAAATCTTATCCCACCTAAGCTTCCTAATTCACTTTCTATAGCTCACCTTAATATACGCAGCTTAAACAACAAAACTGCCTACCTCCATGCTCTCATGGATGTCCACTCTTCTGACATACTATGTTTATCAGAAACATGGTTAAAACCTTAAACTACTGATAATGAAATCTTACCACCTGGTTACAATATCCTAATTGCAGACCGCAAAACTAAAAAGGGTGGTGGAGTAGCCATACTCTCTAAAAAAGGGGTTACAAATCTCCATACTAAACTCATATCCAACACCTCACAATAATGTAGAAATTCTTGCCACCAAACTTCAACTTAACACTAGTAAATCTATAACCATCATCTGCATCTACCTACCTCCTGGTAATAATACTTGTATCCTTGAAGACATCCTTGCTGGGTTATCTTCATGTTTCCCTCAGGAGACTATAATTCTAGGTGACTTTAATATTGACTGGAAAACCTGCACACAAAATCAGCCAACTTCACACATTAACCTACATGGATTTTCACAAATGATCAACTTCCCAACCAGAATTAACAAACCCAATAATAAAGAGAGTATATTAGATTGGATACTCAAACAACCACCAGCAAATGTATAAGGCTGGAACCCTTCCTGCAGATATAAGTGACCACTCACTCACTTATATCATTAGGCATAAGACAACTACTCCTAACCCAAACACACTTAGAACAATCAGAACCAATAAAAATTTTAATCTTGACTATTTCCAAAGTGAACTTAGAGCATGTGATTGGACACCCATTAAACACCTCCCTCTAGACGAGGCAGTAAATTACTTTAATTCAAAAGTTTTAACTATCCTAGACTATCATGCACCAAAGCGTACTATCAGAAATAAGTATAAGCCAGCCACATGGCTTACTAAGGAAACCAGGCAGAAAATCCTACTTAGAAACAAACTCTGGGCTCTATGGAGATCCACTAAGCAACCCATAGACCAACTTAAATTTAAACAAATGAGAAATTATACAAAAAAAGCCATTTTCTTGGACAAAAAAAACTTTTACTGTCATCTCCAGAAAAATAACCAAAGCAATCCACAAAATTCTGGGCCAGTATAAACAAACTTCTTCACCCTGGTCATTCCACCACACCACCCCCAACAGGAGCCAACCCCAAAGATCCCAAACAAACAGCTAACACCTTCAATACCTTCTACACAGAGACCATCCAATCACTGGCCAATCAAATAACAACTCAGAATTCTATTCACCCAAATTCTGTAACAAATTCACTCCCTATATTCCACTGGCAACCAGTCCCAACTCACCTTATCTGTAATCTTCTTCAAAAACTAAAACCATCAACCCCATCAGCCGATAACCTGCCAGCAGAATATCTCCAAAAAGCTGCCAAAGCTATAGCCTACCCAATATCAATCCTGATAAACAGAACCTTACAAGAGGGAAATATTCCTACCATCTGGAAAATCTCACACATCATCCCCTTACACAAAGGTGGCAATTCTAACGAATACTCCAACTACCGTCCAATAGCAATACTATCTCCTTTAGCTAAAATAATGGAAAGATGTATCCATAAACAACTACTTGATCACTTACTGCAAAATAATCTACTAGCAAATTGACAACATGGCTTCAGACCATTTCATAGTACTACCACTGCTCTTCTATCCTTCTCTGAGAGTATCAATCATAACAAAAATAACAACACCCTCTCTTCAGCACTCTTTATCGACTTTTCCAAAACTTTTGACATGTTCATCCATCAATTACTTATAAATGTACTAAGATCTCTTTCCCTAGATTCACTGGTTATTCAATGGTTCCAATCATACCTTAACAACAGACAACAAGCGGTGCTTTGGGGCAATAACCTATCTTCACATCTCCCAGTTACACTAGGAGTCCCTCAGGGCTCAATTCTATGTCCCCTCCTATTCTCAATCTATATAAATGACCTTCACCTAGCAATTACACAAGCTACCTGTATTCAATATGTTGATGATTCTATAATCATCTGCTCAGCTAAATCTTCATCTGAACTGCAATCCTTAACCCAGAGAATGTTTACTGTAGTAGAAAATTGTTTTTTACAATGCTGCCTCCTCCTGAACCCCAAAAAGACTAAACTACTGCTCTTCACACCCACCCGCAAGTCCAAACCAATAAACTTCTCAGTCCTATCCAATAACTGAACCATATCTCCAGACCCAACCACTAAACGTCTAGGTATAACAACAGACAACAACCTTACCTACGAAACTCACATTAACAATACTATAAAAACCGTAAACAGGAAACTGGGCTCTCTGTATAGGATAAAGCCATTCCTTACTCCACAAGCCAGAACTTCTATTGCCCTTACCCATTTAATCTCCACACTCCTCTATGCTTCATCCATATATACAAATCTGACTAAAAACAACCGCAACAAACTGTCAAACTCTTATAATAACATAGCTAGATTTGCCACAGTTTCCTCTTTCAGAACCCACCATTGTCAGAACCTGAAACATCTAGGCTGGCTTGAGCTACAAAACCAAATCCATTATAACCAACTTATCATTGCCCACAAAACCTTCTTCCAACCAACTAAAACACCAATACTATCAAACCTTCTCATCCCATATAAAAACCTAAATAACTTACGCTCATCCAAAAAATTACTAGTATCTACTAGTATATCTAACAATATCTCTGGTAACTCCCTGTTCTGTAATGCTGTTGGAAAATACTGGAACCAACTTCTAAATGAACTTACATATATGTCCTCTTTAACACTATTTAAACAAAAACTGAAACTTTACCTCAAAATACACTGGTTATGCCCCTGTACAAACCCAGACTAATCTAAAATGGCATGGCTATCATCATCACTGCTGACCTAGTTTCTTTTTTCTTCCTTCCTTGAGAATAGAGCTACTAGCACATTTATATAATGTTCTGTTAACAATTTTTTTGTACTCTGAGTGAAATGTAATAATCTGCTATTACTTTTGTACATACATTTACATGTCTACCATTTTATGTTTATGTCTATGTTTTATTAAACTTTTCAAGTGGAGCTTATCTCCCTGGACCTCTGCTGAAAATGGACATGTATCCAGTTAGACTAGCCCGGTCAACAAATGTAAAATAAATACATAAATACCACTTTTGGAAAAGGGTCTACTTCAAAACACTGAAGTCTCATAACATTGAACTTCAAAACGCTGACAACCATAACATTGAAACACAAAACATTGAAAACCCAAAACAACGAAACCTCACAACACTGAGACACTGCATCATGAGATTGAAAAAGTACAGTTGTGTACCGACCATAAATGTAGATGTTCGAGTGTATTCACTGTTGCAGTCATTACACTTAGGTTATCCTGCTGGCAGGCTACCCGCAGTTGGCCTGAATTCCAAAGTCCTGGTCCGGCGTCGGTTGCTGTCGCCTCTTCCCTGACGTCAGTGCGCTAGGGGTATAAAAGATGCAGCTGACACCATTTTCTTCAGTTTTTCTTGCCCCAGATGTCAGGTGCCCCCAAAAGGGTAGGCTAAAAATTTTGCAAATAAAAATGCATGCACTAACATAAACATTACCTTCCTCTACAAGCAAATACACCACATAAGTTGTATAGAATAGAGAAGAACAGATAATTCCCAGCAATGAAAGGGGGATGGTGGGAGGGTAACCGCAACAGTGGATACACTCGAACATCTACATTTATGGTAGGTACACAACTGTACTATGTTCATCTTGTTTCACTGTTGCAGTCATTACACTTGGGTTGAATCCCAAAGCTGAGGATGGGCGGCTGGGTCTAAATAGAATTAGGAGAGGCTATGAGGCCCTGCAGAACTGCAGTGGCAAATCCTGCTCTGGATTTAGAGTAACGAGGTAAGTGGCAGTGTTTGGTAAAAGTGTGCACTGAATTCCAAGTTGCAGCCTCCAAAATTTCCTTGGTTGGTACTCCTCTGAGAAAGGCTGCTGATGTGGCTGCTGCCCTGGTAGAATGTGGCCTAATATTCTCAGGCACTGATTTGCCATGCTGTGCATAGCAGAAACAAATACAGTGTCCTATCCATTTTGAAATAGTCTGTTTTGAAATAGCCTTTCCTTGTGATCCTGCAGCGTACGCCACAAAAAGTTGTTAGGTTTTCCTTAAAGCTTTTCTTTTGTCCAAGCAGAAACGTAGCTGTCTGTGTATGTCCAAAGAGCGCAGAAGTCTTTCCCCTTTATTCTGGGGATTTGGATAAAAGGTTGGTAAATCAACGGTTTGGTTAAGAGGCACACTGGATACTACCTTTGGCATAAATGTTGGGTTTGTCCTTAGAGAAACCCTGTCCATATGAAAAATGATAAAAGGTTCCATTGCCATTAATGCCTGTAGCTCTGAGACTCTTCTTGCTGAAGTTAATGCTAGGAGCAGAGCAGTTTTCCATGACAAGAAGTTTATGCCAGCTGTATTGGTTGGCTCAAAAGGAGGTAGTGTGAGTTTTTCCAAGACAAAGTTGAGGTCCCATGTTGGCATAGGTGCTCTCCTTGGGGGTCTTATGTTTTTTGCCCCTCTGAGGTACTGTCTTAGCAGTGGATGAGAGAAAATAGGAGGTTCCGTACTGTAATGAGCTGAAATGGCACAGGCATGGATCTTAATTGATGAGAAGGATAGGCCTTTGTCCAGCATCTCAGTTAGGTACTGTAAAATCTGAGGGATATTTGTAACAAGCGGTTCAAGTCCTTGTGCCTGGTTCCAAGCACAGAATCTCTTCCATTTGTCTGCATAAGATTTCATGGTGCTGGGCCTCCTGGCTTCCAAGATGACATCCATAACAGCTTTAGAGAGAGAAGTGTTCTGAGTGGCTATATTATTCGCCATGCAGCCAGATTTAAGGTTTTTAGTTGGTTGTGGAAGATCTGATTGTTTTGTTGGGACAGCAGATGAGGAATTTGAGGTAAAGTCCAGGCTGGCCCTTGAGACAAGCTCTTTAGGATTGGGTACCAGTGCTGGCGTGGTGAGTCTGGGGCAATCAGAATCATTTTTGGCTTTTCTTGTCTGACTTTTAGGAGTACCTTGGAGAGTAGAGGCAGTGGTGGATAAACTGTTATAGTTTTCCAGCTGAATGATAGAGCATCGACCTTCCATGCTTGAGGGTGATAAGTCCTTGTGCAGAATCTCTGTAGTTGGCAGTTGTGAAGGGAGGCAAATAGATCTATGTCTGGGCATCCCCATTTCTTTGTTATCATGCTGAAGACTTGTGGATCTAGTTTCCACTCGTGAGGGTCCATGAGGTTTCTGCTTAGTTTGTCTGCCAGAGTATTTTTCTTTCCTGGCAGGAACTGTGCCTGCAGACGTACTTGATAGGCCAGTGCTGTGTTCCACAAAGTCATGGCTTGCCAGCAGAGGGGATAGGAATGTGTGCCCCCTTGTTTGTTTATGTACCACATGATTGTAGTATTGTCCGTCTTTAGTAATAGCTGTCCTGGATGTAGTAGGTCCTTGAAGGCTGTCAGAGCATTCTGTACAGCTAGCATCTCTTTTTGATTGATATGAAGATGCATTTGGTCTGTGGGCCACGTGCCCTGTATACATTTTCCCGCCATGTGTGCTCCCCAGGCATAATCCAATGCATCTGTGTCTGCCTGGCTGTGGGTAAAGTGAAAGGCTGTCCCTTGTTGTGGTGACAGGCCAGTGCCCACCATCGAAACCCTTGTTGCAGGCAGGGAATGAGAGTAATTACTGTTTCTAGGCTGTGGCAATGTTGAGTCCAGACACTTTTTAGGTACCATTGTAGATTCCTCATATGCAGTCTTGCATATGGAATTAGCAGGATGCAGGATGCCATGAAGCCCAAAGCCTGCAGAATTTTTCTTGCAGGTAGCTGGGTCTTTGTTGCCAACATTTGAAAGTAATGAGTCAGTTGCCTTTGTTTGTCTGGCGTGAGATAAGCCATCTGGGCAGTTGTATTTAAGCTTGCACCCAGGAATATTATCTCTTGAGAGGGCACTAGTTTTGATTTCTTTTCGTTTACTGTGTACCCTAGGCCAATTAGTATTCTTTTTACAAACGCCAGATGCTTTAGTAGAATGTCCTTACTCTCTGCTTGAATAAGGCAGTCATCCAAGTAGGGATATATTTGAATTCCTTTTTGTCTGCAAAATGCAATTACTGGTGCCAGGCATTTTGTGAAGACCCTGGGCGCAGTAGATAAGCCAAAGGGCAGTGCAGAGAATTGGTAATGCATTGAGCCAGCTATGAATCTGAGGTATCTTCTGCAAGATTGCCTGATTGGGACATGCAGGTAATGCCTCTTTGAGGTCCAAAGTAACTAGCCAAGCCTTCTTGGCCAGCATAGGTAGAAGTTGCTGCAGTGTCAACATTTTGAATTTTGGAACATCCGGAAAGGTATTTAGAGTAGACAGGTCCAGTATTGGTTTCCAAGCTTTGTCCTTTCTGGGTACCAAGAAAAGTCTTGAGTAAAATCCTTTTCCCTGCTCTTGCTGTGGAACTTTTGAATAGACCTCATGTCTATGAGAGCAGAAGTTTATTTTTGTGCCTCTGCCCATTGATTGTGTGGCAGGTCTGGCATACCTTTTGGCCTTGGTAGGGTGTGAAAGTGGAACCTTTAACCCTGGGAAACAATATTCAGTACCCATTTGTCTTGGGTAATTTTGTGCCAATTTTGTGAGAAAAGTGCAAGTTTTCCCCATAAGGGTGCCTGCAAAAGGTAAGTGCTTGGCATAGGTATAGGGAAGTCATTGGGACTGTTTCCTATAGGGTTGTGATTTGTCTTCTCCGCCTTTGGGGGCAGAAGTACCCCATTGCTTAGGTCTGTATATGCCTTGTGGCTGAGATCTGCCTCTTGGGCATCTGTATCTGCCTCTTTGTGGCCTGTCTGACACCGGAAAGGACCAATATTTTGAAGGCCAGTTCCTGCTAAATCTGGGTGGCTGCACCTGTAAGAAATCCTTTACTGTCTGCATTGATTTTGCTTTATCCTCCATTTTCTTTAACCCCTCTACTGCCTTAACACCAAACAAAGTATCATGCTGTAATGGAGCATCCAACAATTTTGCTTTAACATGATCAAGTAAACTTTGTTCCTTTAACCAAGCATGCCTTCGAATGACAGAACCTGTAACTGCGGCTCTGCAAGAAGCCTCTAATGAATCAAAACCACATTGCAAAGTATGTTTTCCCACTTGTTCAGATGCATGCAATAAATCCTGCATTTCCTTATTTTCAGGACATTCTGAATTTGTAAGCATTTTCTGTTTGAGCAAAGACATTGGATATTGTTGGTATTTAAGCATGTGAAACTAACAGTTTAAAGCCCTTACAGCTAAAGTAGCAGAGGTGTAGACTTTTTTCCCCCATATGTCCAGAGCTCTAGAATCCCTATCAGAGGGAATAGGATTCTTTGCAGTGGAAGCCTTGACCCCCTTGGGACAATGAGAAATTGTTTCTGGGTCAGCAACAGGGTTTTTATAAAGAAATGTATCTGAATCTGGGACCCTGTTGTACCTATCTGGCTTAACTGGTGCAGGGGGTAAAGAATCAGGAGACAAACTGGATTCAGAAAAAACATCATCAACAATATCTAGTACAGGGGGAATAGCAAAAGGCCTGTGCTGAGGCAGTAAAAGAAAATCTCTGAGACTTTTTTTGGATTCAGAATAATCTTGGCTCTCCCAATGGAAATACGCCCTCATGGTGTAATCCTCAGGAGGAGAGGCTGAAGGAATAGATTCTTCAGCATCAGAATCCTCATAGGGAGGAAGAGAATATCCCTGTTCTGAAGAGGAATCAGAGGAAATAGAAACCTGGTCAGAGGAATCATAGTCAGTATCTTGCCTAGGCCTTTTATCAGGAAGGGGATGGGAACCCCTGATCAAAGTAATTAGGTCCTCAGCCATTTTAAGCATCTGATTCTTTGGCATGGATGACTGTCCTGGTGAAAGCTGTACTTGTTTCTTTGTCTTTATAGGTGTTTTAGATTTTGTCTTGGCTGAAGTAGTCCTGATAGTAAGCTGTGTAGGTCTGAAAACACCCTCAGAAGCCGATGCCTACTCAGCGGCTCTGTACCCATCTGAGGGAATAGTCTTCGTAGGCCTAATACCTTGAGTTTCCAGAGGCCTAGTTGTCTCCACATGGGAGTCGGAGGCGGCCTGTGGCTCTGAGGTAGCGGGTGTCAGGGACTGTGAAAGCGCCTCACTGAGAACCGGCGAACCGGCGACTGGCCTAGAAGAGGCTTCTTTGTCGGTTTTGGACCTCGGATGCCTGTCCTTTTCTTTGTCCTTGCACTTTTTATGAATTCCGGTCATCGATTGTTCCGACGGCATTATATAATTAAACCTTCGGCCTAAGTAATGTAAAGCAAAATCGAACCGACGCTTAATAGTGCGTTGGTTGAATCTAGCGCATAACCAACAACTAGCAACATCGTGTTCGGGGCCTAGGCAAGGAATACAGTAAGAGTGAAAATCCTTATGAGGTATTTGCTTCCCACAAGAAATACAATTGTTAACTTTTACTGACATTGGTCTGGAGCAAGAAAAAGTTTCCCCAACGGGGTACTTAGCTTTATTGAAGACTTCGGTTCTGAAATTCAATTTCGAAAATCTCAGTAGTCGGCCGACCGGCACTTCCGAACTGTTTTTGCTTCGGGCACCGCGTGGCAAGAAAGACTGAAGAAAATGGCGTTGGCTGCATCTTTTATACCCCTGGCTTACTGACGTCAGGGAAGAGGCGACAGCAACCGACGCCGGATCAGGACTTTGGAATTCAGGCCGACTGCGGGTAGCCTGCCAGAAGGATAACCCAAGTGTAATGACTGCAACAGTGAAACACGATGAACATCTACAATGCACATGTAAATACCATCCCCTCCCCCTATAACATCATCAAACTAACAAACACACTTTTTACTATGTTTCTGCAGGGAGGCAAGCCCCACTTCACTCCCCACACCCCCCCGTAAATTTAATACACCAACTGCAAGATCGCACTACAGTGGAAAAAAGTTAATTTCCTAACCTCACTCTATTGCAATCACCATAAAGAATGTAAAAATAATGTCTAAATCACTTACCTGTATGGCTTAAAAACATGTACATATTGGGAAAATAAACAATTTTTCCCCTATTCACTTCTCCCAGCACTTGTCAGAACACTAACTTAACTTCCATGAAAGCAACACATTCATATATTAACATTCAATATGGTAATCATGTTACAGTGGGGTTAAGAAATTAACTTTTTTCCACTGTAGTGCGATCTAGGAGTTGGCATATTTAATTTACGGGAGGGGGGCAGAGCTCCACACATGGGGGACATAGTAAAAAGTGTGTTTCTTACTTTGGTGTTGTTATAGGTGCAGGTAATGTTATGTGTGTGTTGTAGTTTTCTATGTTATAACGCACACTTTCAGAGTTCTGAGTTTTCGTTGTTTTGGGTTTTTGATGTTATGGTCTCAATGTTTTGAATTTCAATGTTATGAGATTTGAATGTTATGAAGTAGACCCTCTGAAACATCTTTATTTGATGTCTTAACCTCATTCTTTCATTTGTTTTGTTTCTGACTTCTCCAAACATAGCAGTTCAACAGAATGGCTATTCAGTAATTTTTCTACATTTTTCTTAACCACTTTTCATTTGTTCTTATATAGTCAACCAATGTCACACTTATTTTAAACGCTTCTGGGAGCATTAGGCCTAGCTTTTCTTTTGATATACTACACACCTTCTCCTATGCTGATGCTGCACATGGCTATTCGTCTACTTATCAGCTTTGAGATTCTTCTCAACCAAAACTATTCTCTTTTTTCTCTACTTGACCTTTTTTCAAGATTTCCATATATTTTCTTTGCTTCGTTAGTGTGTCTTCTACCCAAAAACTGAATTACTCTCAAATGTATAATTCTGCTGGCTAGATTAACACTTCCTCAGTCTTCACACTGGGACAGCACTAGTTAGTGACTTCTTAGTCAGCCACCATCCTGGGAATCCCAAGAACGGCTGTCTCAATCCCTGAAAAAGGGGAGTAAAAAGGAGGGCGAGAAGAGTACGAGAGATGTCTTTGTCTTCAAAATATAAATGCAAGATTAAAAAAAATCTAAATGTTCCATGGCTGCAGGGATAATGCTCTCTGTCTTACAAAAGAAGCACAGAATGATGAAGCAGAAAGGTTTCAAATTGGGCAATGCAGCACACTATCCCAGAAGATAGAAAAAGAATGCAACTACAGCTTTCTTCAAAGAAAGAATATTATGGAAATTCATGAATGGGAAACTACTGTAAACAAAAGATCAGACAAATGGAGGCAGGTGTTTAAACTAAAGCCTCTGACAGCTACATAGTAGATAGCTCCCATCAAAAATATTAAGCAACATTTTCAAAGCAATAGCAGTAGTATAAGAGCTATCTGACAGATGAGACAGGGTAAAAAGCAGTGCTGATACCAGGTACAGTTCTACTGACTCTAATCTCTGATGAAGAAACCTTCGACAGTGAGAAACAATCAATTAGTATGAGGAGGGAAGAGAAAGAACCAGTCAGGTATGACCTTAATTACTCTGCCAAAAAAAAAAGTTACCAGGGATAGCATTCCAAGGATAGCATGGTATAAGCACTGAAAGAACTGTCCTGCAAACGATAAACAATGTGCAAGCTAGCCCAAAAATGGGATCAAATTACTATGGATACAGCACCACATAAAACCGTCCAAAGAATAACCTATTTAAACTCAAAACGTTAGGTATTTCCAGGCTACCTTCCCTTTTTAGAACTTCTGAAGAAAAGAAAGCATATCTCAGATCTCATACAAGCAAAGGATGACCAACTTCAACAATTGGTTAACTTCTGGTGTCATTCTAAGGAGATCCAGTTCCTATCTGCCTGGCATGACATGGATGATAGACCTCGATGGCTTTGCCAGAGACCGTCTCCACCTGTCACGCCTAGGTTTTTGGCTTCTGGCAAAGGCTCTTGCCTCCCCCATACTGCCTTTTTAGGCAATGTCACAAGTACAAAATTTCCAAAGTAAAATTTTCCTCAAAAAACAACATCAGGGTCATACTGCTAAATGCTAGGACTCTCAACCTAAAACTACACTGGTTGGAAGCTACCCTCACCTTGGAGGATGCTGACATCTGTGCAGTCACAGAAACCTGGCTCAAAGTAGCAGGGAGCACCCCTGCTATACCGGGTTACAAAGCCTTCCACTTGCTCAAACTGAGATGGGAGCAGGAAATCCAAAGGAGGAGGAGTACCTATTTTTATTAAAGACAAATATTCCTCCAGACTGAAACACCTAAATGAGTCCCTCTAACTTCTCCATATACAACTCTCTGTAGGTAGAACTCCTCTTCATATTATTACCAGTTAAACACCCTGATTTTAGAAGACTTCAACTATCCATCAATAGACTGGTCTAACTACACCTGTACCAATGTGCTCACCCAGAGATTCTTGAACTTCGCCAACTCCAATGCCCAGGAACAGTTAGTAGACACCACTACCAGG
This sequence comes from Protopterus annectens, assembly GCF_019279795.1. Classification (NCBI taxonomy): domain Eukaryota; kingdom Metazoa; phylum Chordata; order Ceratodontiformes; family Protopteridae; genus Protopterus; species Protopterus annectens. The sequence continues at coordinate 376,256,558 of NC_056742.1, forward strand.
GGTTCACACATCCTGCATCTGGTTCCCATGAACATGAGTGATCACTGCACCACCCCAAGTGCACAGTTATTTCTAGTGAGATCTGATAACAACTCAGTCATACTAGAAGTGACAATTGTGTCTGATCCTCCCCCAGCTGGAGCTAAACTAAAAGATTTCTCCTAAGCAAACTATAATCTCTTATTATGAGACGATATTACTAGTTTCATAGCCCCTACCCCTACTGATGGCAAGTATACCTTTGCCGAGATTTATTCCAGTGCCTTGTATAAATATCTCCACAATTGCAATGACTCATCTGTACCAGACAGGATAAAACTATGTTCCTCACATAAGAATACCCCTATTTGGTGGACAGAGACTACATAACAGGAGAAACAAATTGCTATCCAAAAGCAATAGAAGACGGTCCCCAAACACAAAGGGCTCCCTTATTGGACTAAATAAGCAAATTAGACACGTGGCGCAAAAATCCATGGCTGACTACGAATCTAAATTGGCCAAACATGCCAAATGTAACCACAAGGCATTCTACAGCTACATCTGCAACCTCAAGGGTAAATCCCAGACTTGCAATGAACTTGTTGTAAATGGCACAACATTTACCGATCCTGGTGATATTGCTAAACTACTGGCAGATAGGTTCGGTGAGAATTTCTCCCCCGTGAGAATTTCTACCCCGTCACCACCCAATATACCACAAGACATTGCTCCCACAAGTCCTCCCCCAGAAATCTCTAAGGAACAGGTCCTTACTGCCCTTTCCAAGGCAAAAAACATGGCCTCTTTGGGATCAGACAATGTTCCTGGCTGCGTCCTTAACTGCCTAAAGCAGGAGCTAGGAGCACCTCTGAGTACTCTCTTTAACCATAATCTACGCTTTGAATATGTTCCTGCAGACTGGAAAACTGCCACTGTCATCCCCCTCCACAAATGGGGTTTGTCCGCTGACCCCAGGAATTACAGACCAATAAGTCTGACCAGCCTCATATGCAAGGCCATGGAGAGAATCATCATGGACGTCATCAAAAAGGATATAGGCGACTTACAAACACTAGACCCATCCCAGTTTAGTTATGTCAAAGGGGGATTGTGCCTACTGAACTTGGTGGACGTCTTTGAGACAGTCACCAAAGCCTTGGATGAAGGCAAAACTGTGCATACTGCCTATTTAGACCTACTGAAGGCCTCTGACACTATTCCCCACTCAGGAATCATTGATAAACTTACCCAACTGAACATAAACCAGTATATAGTTATGTGGGTTGCTAACTAGCTCACCAGTAGAGCACACAGTTAAAATAGGGGACTCTTCATCCACCTCCAGACTAGTAGCCAGTGGAGTACCACAGGACTCGGTGCTGGGGACCCTATTGTTTGGAATTTACTTTTCAGAAGTAAAGGCCAAAACAAATGGTGCATTACTGCAAGCTGGGTGAGATCACTGAAGCCCTTAGTAACGCTGTCACCCTTCAGGAAGGTCTTACACAAACCAACAACTGCTGCCAAAGTCACAGGCTCAAGCTATACACCAAAAACTGCATCATCAACACCTTCAGCAAGGGAGGTGTCCCTGCAAAGCAACCCATTAACAACATCATCTTAAGTACCCAATCCACGGTAAGAGACCTGGACACACAGGTAGACAGCAACCTCCCCTTCGAACATTGCGTTTCTACTGTGGTAAGAAAAGCCTTTTATGTTGCCCATCTCATCAATAAGGGCACTGCTGCCAGAAAAAAAATAAGTTATAACCCCCCTGTACTCCTACCTTATTAGGCCAATTACAGAATACAATGCGCCCTTTGGTGTGTACCTCGCCAGACACTTCCAACAACTGGAGAGACATCAGAGGTACCTCACAAAGAAAATTCAAGGTGTCCAACACCTCTTCTATGCCGACAGATTAAAATCCCTGTCACTATACTCTATGTCTTACAGACTACTCAGGCGTGACCTTTGCCTAGCCTATAAAGCAACTGCAGACCCTGCACTAATGGAAATGCTACACATTAGCAAGACAAATGGTACTTTCTGCAATCACTCTCGCAACCTCAACATGAGAAGTTACATTAACAGAACTTGCTGGAGAGACAGGTTCATCTCCCAAAGGCTCAGCCTACTCTGGAATAAGCTTCCAATCCTAGTCAAATAGACGTCTTCACTGATACTCTTCAAGCGTAATCTGGCTAACTGGATGGAGAATAGCACATTCATCCCTGGGGTTTTACCTCCGTCCCTTCTGGACAGCGTCAGCAGATGTTGAGTCAGTACTACTAATAGCATACTAAAAGAGAGAAATAACTCTGCTAGGCTTGTGAGGGCATCAGGGCCATTAGCCTAGTAACCTCCTATGATCCTATGAAAGGTTAAAAATCCCCAGAAACCAATAAATATCTTAAGTCTTATACTGTACAAGCAAAGAAAAACCCAAAACATATATAAAATTTCTAATCAGAAGAAACTGAGAAAGCAGCATTATACACTAATCAAGCACTGAAACCAGAATAATTTCTTCTGTGAGCTCAGTAGCTGAGGAGACGAAGAGTAAGGAGAAGTCATCCAACAGATCCTTCTTTTACTATGGCACTAGAAAACTGAAAGGATGCTGACTGTGGGTATTTGATGCAGTCCCGGTACTGTCAGGTGATTGGTCCATCACACCCACAAGCAGGCAGTGGAAGGGACGGATAAGCTTTGGTAGACTACCAGAGGAAGAGTAGCAGGGCACTACTACTCAAATGTCATTAAGGTACTGTGTTTGTTGAACAACAGTAATTGTTGACATATACACAAACAACCCTCTCCTCCTACCACCCAACACCACAACCTGAGAGAGATGCACTTGTCTAGCCAAGCTGGAGGTAAAGCTCTCTCCAACCAAGACTGAACTTGACAGTCAAGAGGAGAAGGTAAACACTTGCACCACACCACACTCATCACATAGTCCCATTAAACCTACACCACTAAAATCCACACATAGAAACACAAAAACATTCGCGGAGGCTCTCAATAATAATCTGCTTAAGCAACAGAGACCTCCAAAGCAGAAACGCAAGCAACCTCCAGCCCCCAACACAACGCAAATGACACACAGACTCAGTGTGCCACTCAACCACAGCCCACAAGGCAAAACAACGTACCCAACACACTAGTCATAGGTGACTCTATAGACAGACACACTGATGTCCCACTCACCAGGCTAAACAAGCAGAAGGTTACCATCAGCTGCCTGTCGGGTGCTAGGATCCGCCACATAAGCCACACACTCAGGCCACTCCACAACAAGAACAAATATGACTTTGTCATTGTCCATGTTGGTGTGAATGACTGGAGACGTACCTCCCTGGACTACATGAAAAGAAACATGGAAGAGCTCTCTGATCTTGTAGCCGAGGCAGGTATGACCCTAGCCCTGAGTAGCCCTGCCATCACCCAGAATGATACTGCAGTACATGGACAAAATGACTGACTTCAACAATTGGCTAAGCTTCTGGTGTCATTCTAAGGGGATCCAGTATCTGTCTGCCTGGGACGACATGGTCGACAGACCACGATGCTTTGCCAGAGATGGACTGCACCTGTCACCACTGGGATTCTGGATACTGGCTAAGGCTCTTGCTGCCTCGATAGTACCTTTTTTAGGCAAGGTCCAAATGACAAATTCATGACCATAATGGAACAGGCAAGCAAAAACTGAGGGTAATGCTACTTAAAGCTAGAAGTCTAAATCTCAAAATGCACTCCCTAGAGGCACTCATTAAAATGGAGAACATCAAAATATGTGCAGTGACCTGGTTCAAAGCTCCAGAGAGCACCCCTGCATTACCAGGCTATAACTCATAACACACTTTTCGGCCACCGAACCTGGACCGGAACACCAAAGATGGTGGTGTGTCCATACTCATTAAGGATATCCACACCTCCAGGCTAGTTGCTCAGCATAATACATCCAAGGTAATCCAAGTGCAACTAACTCTGGGCAAAACTGCAACCCAAATTGTAGCTTGCTACAGATCCCCCACCATGCCCCAGGATTCCCACTCCTCTTTTCTTGATATACTGGAAAATATTAGGGTTTAACCAAAGACCCTAATAATGGGCGATTTCAGCTACCCCAAAACTACTCATGTACCAACTCCTTCGCTGAACGCTTTCTGGAATTCATAAATTCCAATGTCCTGGATCAACTTATCCACACCCCTACCAGGGGTAACAATATCCTAGACATAGTCATTACCAATATGAGTGACCGGTGTTCCACACCTGAAGTCAACTCCTCATTGGTCAGATCTGACCATAAGCTAATCACCCTAGATATCCACATCCTGCCCCACCCCCCATTAAGGAAACCACGGTAAACAATTTCTCCAAAGCCAACTTCATAGACAGAAGTGGTGAACTTCATGACACCCATGCAGATGGACAATACAGTTACGACTGCTGAATCCTACACAGATGCACTCTATAAGCACTTACATGAGTGCATGGATCATGCTATCCCAAACAGAACCAAGATGCTATCCTCCAAAAAAAGGAAGCCAATCTGGTGATCCCCTGCCATAAACAAACTCTACAACAGAAGGAAGAAACTGTTGCAAAAGAGAGTAAAATCCCATGAATGGAGAAGTTCCCTGGTCAGCCTCAGTAGGAAGCTGAGATCCCTTATAAGCTACGAAAACAAAATCGCCACTGATTCTAGGGACAACCACAAAGCATTCTATAGCCATGTCAAGAATCTCAATAGCAACACCCAGATATGTTCTGATTTACAGCACAACGGCATGAAAATTACAGAACCAACTGATATTGCCAACGTCCTGGCAGATAGGTTCAGTGCTAACTTTATCCCCCTCTCACCCCTTAAAGGGCCCACAACTATACAGGAAGAATGCAGAGTCCCTGTAATCACAACTATGCAGGTAAAAGTTGCACTCTCTAAAGCCCAAAACACAGCATCCATGAGACTGGACAACATCCCAGGCTGCGTTTTACACGAACTTCAGAACGAACTGGCTCCCCACCTAAGCACCATGTTCAATCATAGTCTCACATCAGGCTTTGTACTCACTGAATGGCACACAGCAACAGTTATTCCACTCCACAAAGGGGGAGCCACCACTGATCCCGGGAACAATCACCATATTAGCCTGATGAGCCTGGTCTGTAAGGCCATGGAACATATCATCATGGAACTCATAAACAAAGACATTGGTAACCTCCAAACTCTGGACCCCACCCAGTTCGGGTTTGTGAAAGGCAGATCATGCCTCCTGAGCCTGATCAACTTCTTTGAGGCAGTCACCAAAGCTGTAGACGACGGTAAGGTGGTTCCACACAGCCTATCTTGACCTCACCAAGGCTTTCAACACCATCCCCCATTCTGGAATTATAGCTAAACTCACTATACTAGGTATAAATCCCTACGTCACAAGATGGGTTTCCCATTGGCTCACTGACAGAACCCACACTGCAAAAGTTGCAGACTCCAAATCTGACTTCAAACTAGTGACAAGTGGAGTACCACAGAGTTCAGTCCTGGGACCTCTCCTGTTTGATATCTACTTCTCTGAAGTACAGGCTAACACAGAAGGCCTTTGGCTAACAAAGTTCGCAGATGACTGCAAACTAGGAGCCACAGCTGAGTCCCCAAATGATGTGGACATCCTACAGAAAGGCCTCACTGAGACAGATGCCTGGTGTCAGAGCCATGGCCTCAAGCTCAATGCCAAAAAGTGAATTGTCATCCCCTTTGGTAAAAACTCTGTACCCATGAACCACCACATAGGCGGAAGTCTACTTAATGCCGAATGTGTGATAAGAGACCTGGGGACCCAGATGGACAGTAGTCTCTCCTTTGATAATCACATCGCCACAGTAGTCAGGAAATCCTTCTACGTGGCACACCTCATCACAAAAGGGTTCTCATCTAGGAAAAAAGAGGTCATTGTTCCCCTCTACTCGATACTCATTAAACCCATTATAGAGTACAATGCCCCTTTTGGAATGTACCTCACAAGACATCTGCAGCAGCTGGAAAGGCCACAGAAGTACCTCACAAAGAGGATTACTGGCTCAAACAGATGCCCTACACTGACGGTCTCAAAAAACTCCAGCTTTACTCCATACCATATCGCCTACTCCGAGGTGATCTCTGCCTAACATACAAAGCTATGTCAAACCCACAGCTGTTGGACATGCTACACCTAAAGAAATCCCACTCCCTCCGAGCTACATGCTCTAGGGACCTAAACCTTGTCACCACAATAAACAGGACATGCTGGAGGGATAGATTCCTGTCCCAGAGACTTCCCATACTCAGGAATAAGCTACCCATCTATGTCAAGCAAAGTTCCTCATTAGCACTTTTCAAGAAAAATATTGATGAGTGGATAGAAAATAGGAAATGCACCCTGTGGATCACTTCTGTGGCTCTGCTCGACAGGGGCACAGGAAAATAACTTTCTTGGGTGGCGTAAGCCAGGGAACCTTGTTGGCTATGCTTACTTAGTCACTTGGGCCGACAGCCTAGTACCTACCTATGAACCTACACTGTTTTTTTCCATAATTCCAGAACTTGCAATTACTGGTCTCTGAATAACATAGAGCCAAAAAAAAAAAAACAGAAGCTTCCAGGAGGGTAAAAGAGCTGAAGTACTCAAAATAACAACAAATCACTTTGCAAAGTAAACATAGCCTACAGGGGTGTAGATACGACTACACTTGCGCAAAACAAAAGATATCTAATGAGGGGTCCTACACAAAGAATCTAGGGAAAAGGGAACGTGTTTGGTGGCATGGGAAAGTTTTAGATGACAAGCTGCCAGAGTTCAGCCTTCTTTTTGTTCATCTAGCCTCGAGTCCCAGAGATGTAGGAAGATGGATCGGTCTTGTATAATCCTATGCTGTAAAATAGCTGACTTAACAAGAAGATTCCAATGTTATTAATATGAACAGCGATCTCTAAAGCCTGCTCAGGAGCCACTGCTCTTTAGTTCACATTTGCAGAGGTATCCAACACTGGGGTTAATAAAAACTTAATGTGTCCTAACACAAGCCATCTTCTACTTATCCTATTACCAAAAGGTCCAAGCAATATCAAAAATTATGCCCTTATCTCTGGAGTTTGTCTGGCCTGGAGTGCGGTTATCTTTGTGTATTTTTGAATTATAGACAGGAAAAAGCCGAAAGAAGAAGAAGAAGACAATAAATTATATCTTTTTCAAAATAAACTTACAAATTTTCCATGATACTTTATACAGGAAGATTAGTAAATGTGTTTGCATACAACAAGAAAATGACTGGATTTCTGTTGTGCAATGTACAATAATCTGAAATACACATTTATTTATGCTGGGTTTTTCTTCTAAAAACGTGAGACTCTGCATCAGTTTGCTGCTCTCTATTGCTAATCTTGAAACACTAACGGCAGATAACAGCTTATTGTTATTTTTCCCCCTGGAGAACAAAAAATGCAATCAGACTCCTGACATGTCTCTTCAGCACGAAAATGTGCTTTCCATTCTGTGCCTTACATATGACCTTGCATATAGTCAGCCAACAAACTAAAAGAGATGTTGCCTCAGAAAATGATGCAAGGAAACTGACAGCAATAAGCTACACTGCACTTCATATAGTGATAAACACTAATGAGAACATACTGCACGTTTAAGAGGCACAGCCAGAAATGACAGGCACTTTCTGGTGACTAATACCCAGCTGTGATTATTGACAGCTTCAAGAAGCTACTAAGCACTATTAACCCCAGCAAATCCAATGTAAGTGCAAAGCTGCAAACTAAAACACTAACTATAACCCAGTTAGTTTTGAAAAGTAATGCCACACAAGTTAAAATGACATGCTATCCTGCAAATTCTTTTTTTATGTACCAGTGTGAGAAATGACTGAAAAGAAACAACAGCTATTCTTTATCACTTGGTTCTCAAACATTCAAGAGAAAAGTCAAGTCCTGCCGAGACTGAATTTTTGAAAAGAACATCTCTGTGTGAAAAGCATAAACACACAACTTTAAATTGATTATGAATATGGCGGCTTACTGTTGCTATGATAAAAATTCTTGCTGACATTCACTGCAGAAGCTCCTACTAATGTTTGCTCATATCAACACTCATTAGAAGTCATAAAATAAGGTGATATATAGTGCATCTAAATTATAGTACTGTATTAGAAAAATACATAAAATCTCAACTGAGAAACAAATCCCCAATGCTTTATCTTGCATCTTAATGAAAATGAGAACTAGTTTGAAATAAATATTCACTTATCTATGTATTCATTCATCTGTAAAATATTTTTAAACAAGTTCTCCTATTTATATTACATTTTCAATACGTTTAGAAGTTCTACTACTTAAAACGCATGTTCAAAATAGTTTATTGCAAGAATAACAAGTACACATTTTAGAAATTAAAAAATAAAGCAGACACTGAAATATTTCTGCAAATACACAGCTGAAACTAGTATTGCTACAAAGTTTGGAAAACATCCCCATTAGGCAAGGCAATTCAAAGCACACCGCTGTAATTTCATCTGACACTGTTTATTCTCATGAATACAATTCTTTCTTTATAACAGTAAATGCAAAATTCCCCACAGAACAGAGCAGACGCAATGGCTTTGAAGATCATCATTCTGGACCTAAGACATGCTAGTTCAACGTGGCCACTAAATGAGCACTTTGTTCAATAAGGGAAAAATCCCAGCTCTTTTTTTCAATTCAGTGTGAAATTGCCAAGGTCTAGAAGGTGGCTAGTATTAAAAACATGACAATGTGTTTAAATGGCAGTGTGTACTTTAATCAGGTGCATATTAAAAATATTCAGTACAAACCTGTCAAAAGCATAAACAGACTTCAAGTATAGGCAAAGAGAAAGAAATAAGGGGGCCCTACACAACAGCACTGGTAGAGTTTTTAGTAGAATCTAGAACAAAAGTTGTCGTTAAGAAAGGAATAATTAATACAGCATATAAAATATTGCATGATAACTATCAGAATCAATTAGAGGAGGTTAGGAAGTACTGGGAAGAAAGATTAGACAAGCAATTCACAAAGAAACAATGGGGGTATATGAATGTCTCCCAAATATGAAACAAAATCTAGAAAATGTCAGATCTTTGCCTGGAAGTGCTTACAATGTATTTTTATACCCCAGGCATACACTAAAGAATTTTTCCTCAGGTAGACAGCAAATGTTGGAGGTGTGATGGGGCAGAAAGAGGTAACTGGAAACATATTTTCTGGGAGTGTAATGAGCTGGTAGACTTTAAGGATTACCCACAGACTGCTCTGTCGGAGATGCTGGGTTAGCAAGTTGGAGTGACAAGGGAAATCATTTTTTTGAGCTATGATACAAACTTGGAATTGCCTAGACATAGTAATGTCTTACTGAGTCTAATTATGATGACTGTCAAACAAGCAATTACTAGAAAACGGAAATCAAAGTTTAAACCAACTTTACTAGAAGTAGTGAAGATAGTAACAGAGTTAAAACAACTAGAACTGGGATCTTTAGAAAAGTGTTGGAGCAAATTACATAGAAAAAATGGGAACTGTGAGATCAATACATGCAGAAGAGGAACATGGTTTAAAAGAAGGCAGGCTTTGAATGAGCTATGTAATGGCAGACTAACAATGACTGGATTTAAGTGATATATAATGTTTGCAGCTAGAGTTGTATTGGCATGGTTTGGAATGTATAATGTTTGCAACTTAGATTGTGTCGCTATGGTTTACTGTCATTTATATAAATGTAACATGGCCTGTGTCACGCACATGATAATTTAATAAAGATGTTTCTTGTTTAAAAAAATAAAAAAAGAGAGATTATCAAGGAAAAGGGGAGCAGTTTCTCAAAGGAAAAAAAAGCATAGACAGACCTCAAGAAAACTACTCTGGATAGAATAAAAGGAACACCTAAAGATGGATCATTTGCTCAACATCTCTCTGGATCAGTGTTGGTGCTGATGAAATACTAAATGGATATCAAGGAACATGCGTCTCTTTGAAAAGCATGAAATGCATGCAACTTAGAACTTTTTGCATCATACCAAATTTGACAAAATCCCTGATTAGCATCAGGTACAGAAAAATGTTTTGTATTTGTCACAGTAGTAATCACTTCTTCCATCCCCTTCTTATAGTATGCATAACAAACAAATCTTGTCAGGCTAAGGACAGTAACTACCTTATTTACTTTGTCAACTGGGTCAGTTTCCTTTTTAATTTCAACCAAGTTTTACATTTTGTTTCACTTTTATTTCCTTCTCGGAGAGAGAGAGAGAGTGTGGAGCTTTCCTTGAAGTATGGGTGATTGGTAAAATGTAATATCCTATCTAAATATGATGAACTAAATGTAAGTAACCCAAAGTAGTAAATAATTCTTTGGCATTATGAAGCAAATAATCTCCCTTTATGTGCACATCATAAATTATTTTCACCACAGTAAGTTCAGGACACAGATTCATAGGCATATACTAAGCATGTCTACATGACCACTGAAAAATGTAGCTAGCACGAGTTCAAAATACTTAACAGTATTAGCTTCCCTGATCAAGAACAGCCACACCACATATCACAGGGATAGTTATGAACACCTAATCCAGTCATCAAGTCTGGTCTAAAAGGTAGCTAATTTTCTGCTTTGTTTGACATGTAGGGGAAGTATATTCCATATGGAATAAATACACCGAGTTAGAACTATGCCCTGCCACTAATTTTATTTATATACTAATGAAGGTTAATGTCCTTGGTGCATTTGTGATGCCACTAGTCTTTCATAAGTGACAGGGCAGTGTCTACATGGTGCAGATCACTATGGTGCAGATGAAAATAAAGGGGGTCTATATGAGACACAGTCTAGCGAGTGGAATTTTAATCTGTCAGGATACCTTAAGAAATTTAGTCTATTCATTTTCTTGGTTGAGAGTCTTTGGGACCTTTGCAGTTGTGCAAGATGTCAAGAGAGGTATGTGCCAAAGACCATGATATGTAATGACAGATTTGATAAGGGATGCATCGAGAAGAATTATGACTTCCTTGTTACAAGAGAAAATGTTTCAGTTAGAATGATTACCTGAGAGTATGACTGAAACATGTTACTCAAAGAAAAGTTTGTTGTTGATAAAAAGGTACTCAGATCTCTGAACTGTCAGTTTTAAAGGGGGAAGTATGAAATATAACAAGGGATAGATTGCCTCCAAAATAAAGCCACACTACAATTTTTTGGCATTAAGCTTACACCCATTGTCACCTTAGCTGGTCAAGTCCTTGTTGATGCATGTGAGTATCTACAGGGGAGCATACAGCAGTACACAGTTTACAGTTATCAGCAAATTAGCAATAACACTTTGGCATTCACCTTGGCATCAGAAAACTAGATGCCAAAAAATGAAGGGGCTTAGAAGAGAGGTCTGTGGGATACCACAAGTAACCTGTGTGGAAGAGGTATCTCCAAAGCTTACTGTGTCGGGTCCCATCAGTGAGCCCATTGATTATATACTGAATGACATAGAGGTTAATGCTGACATAGGTAACCTTGTCAATAACACTTTCCTGGAGGACTGTATCAAAAGATTTAGCCACGTCCACACTGACAGTGCAGACAGTGCGGTCCATTGTCCATTGTGCCTGTGACTCCACTGAAAAAAATCAGATGAAATAATCATGATCAGCATCTGACAAAGCCAAACAGACTTGGATCAAAGGATCAGAAGTTCTCTGTGTCACTGCTTGCAAGCCCAATTGTGGTACACTTCATGATTTTACATACAGGTGAGACATGGGTCTATAATTACCTGGAACTAAGGGAGAGCAGTCTTATATAGTGGTACAATTACTGAAATTCACCAAATGTCTGGTATGCCACCACTGGAGAGGATAAGACTGAATGGATTCAGAAAGGGATCAGCAGAGCTACACTTGGCCCTTACTAGAAGGCATCCAGATAAGCTGTCCATAGTCAGGAAACTGGCATTCTATGTCTTTGCAGATTGGACTTGATTAACAAACTTTGGGGAAAGGTACAAGTTAACATACAGTAAGGAGACAGAGATATGTTGGTATAGTGACACTACAGCTGAATTTGTCACACACAATAAGGTGATGATGGTCTTGGTATCAGAATAAGAGGCACTTAACATATTAGGTCCAAAGAAGGCTTTGTGGTGCTCATGGGTGGAGGCCACAATTTTGATTTCAATGACAGCCTCATACTTTTTAATGGAGTACCTGAGACTTTTGCTGCCCTGTTTTAGATTTCATTTGTGGCAAAGGGAAGAAGATTTCTAATATAAGACAAACAATATTTTCTTTTGTTAAACAATTTATAACAGAACCCCACAACAAGTTTTTTTTCCTGAATTTCCAATTACATTTCTGGCATAAGACAACAGATGTGTCTCTATGCAACTGTTTAGATGAAAGTAAAGCTCATATATACATCAGCTTTTCTGAATGGTTTGATGGGAGGCACTTTTAAATGTATTTACCTTATCAGAAAACAATAAAAAGTTGACTTTGGAGTAGTACCTACCTGTAGTAGGATTAATGGGGGAGTGGTATTAGTTTTAAAAGAGAAGGTATCAGCCAGATGGGTTGGAGTTTACCAGGAATAAGGAGACACTGGCAGGAGAGGAAGATATGGGTGAAAAAGGATGTATTTCTAGTTTCTGGTTTAGTGCAGGCCACCCCCATTAAAGCAGTTTGGCCTACAACCACTGCCTTACAACCCAGCATACACTAGATTCCCAAGAATAACACCAGTTAATTAGCCAAAAATTGCTAACAACAATTAATTTGTCCTTGAATTATGGCATCATTCTTAGTGATTGCAAAAACTGCTTAAGACTAGAGTTTTATCTACCTTGGACCAGTTCCTGGAGGGGTCCATCATATAGTTTTGCATCTCCCAGGGTACAGCATCTAAGATTATTGATCCTCACATGGACAAAATACAAGGTCACAACTACATTTAGGGTGGAGACATCTAACAGCCTTAAACATATCAGGAATTTTACCAGTCAACAGGCAGTTCACTGTCAGCCCTTCCTTGTCCAGCCTGGGGTAAGGGGAAAAATCTCTGCACCTAACTATATAGCCTAAAATAAATATGATTTTATGATGCGATGCTACAGGCTTTGAGAAACGTTATGGATGCAAACTTGCAATTCTGACTGTTCATGGAGATAGGTGAACAGAATGCAGGTATAGGCGTAGTCCACAAGGCTTTTGTTTGCTAATTCTTTTTGTAAGGTGTACAGAAATTTAGGTAATGAATTCTTTGTTGCTTCAACATACATGGGTTTAGTTCTAAAGTGCTATGTAGTGCAGGTATGATGCGCACAGAAACTTATAGACAGTGACAAGCCTACCTTCAATCTGAATAAACATGCAAGATGATGAAATGCACACAAACTATCTCTTCCAACCAACTGAAAACGATTCTTGTTTTTGTTTTACTTACACTCAAACCTAAGCAATTTTTGACTCAAAAGCAATTTGCACATGAAGATTTAAATCTACACTCTTTCATTCTCAGCAGTTCAAATGTTTGAGCATACTTTACATTATAGTCTGTCCCCATGTCTCGCTTAGGCCTCTTTTTGAAATTCTTGGCCTAGTAATATGTCATTTTGGCAGTACTCAGAAAATTCTGATCAAAATTTGATCAAGTAGAGGTAATTTCTAACAACTAAATAGACATCACAATGACACACACTTTAATAAGAAACCTACTGCATTCCAGGTGACTAAAGTTCAGTTAGGAGCTTCAGCTGCTGGAAGGGCTTGGTGGGAAGGTGGTAGTGAGCAGCTGATGATGGCTTCTCCTCTTCAGGGGAAGGAGTTGACAAGGCCAACTGTAATGCTTAAACCAAATGCCAAAATAGAGAAAGTACAGTTGTGTACCTACCATAAATGTAGATGTTTGAGTGTATTCACTGTTGCAGTCATTACTCTTGGGTTATCCTGCTGGCAGGCTACCCGCAGTCGGCCAGAATTCCAAAGTCTAGGACCTGCGTCGGTTGCTGTCGCCTCTTCCCTGACGTCAGTGCGCCAGGGGTATAAAAGATGCAACCAACGCCATTTTCTTCAGTTTTTCTTGCCCCAGATGTCAGGTGCCCCAATATTGGAAGACTGAAAGAATATGCCAATAAAACTACATGCACAAAAATAACATGTCCTTCATTTACAAGCAAATACACCAAAAAGGTTGTATAGGATACAGAAGTGCAATTAAGTCCCAGCAAAGAAAAGGGGGATGGTGGGTGTGTAACCTGGACTGCAACAGTGAATACACTCGAACATCTACATTTATGGTAGGTACACAACTGAACTATATTCATCATGTTTCACTGTTGCAGTCATTACTCTTGGGTTGAATCCCAAAGCTGAGGTAGGGTGGCTGGGCTAAATAGGATTAGGAGAGGCTATGAGGCCCTGCAGAACTGCAGTGGCAAAGCCTGCTCTGGACTTAGAGTAAAGAGGTAAGTGGTAGTGCTTTGTGAAGGTGTGCACTGAGCTCCAAGTTGCAGCCTCTAAGATATCTTTGGTTGGTACTCCTCTGAGGAAGGCAGCTGAAGTGGCTGCTGCTCTGGTGGAATGAGGCCTAATGTCCTTAGGCACTGATTTGCCATGCTGAAAATAGCAGAAACGGATGCAGTGGCCTATCCATTTAGAAATAGTCTGTTTTGGAATAGCCTTTCCTTGAGAACCTGCAGCATATGACACTAAAAGTTGCTCAGTCTTTCTGAAAGCTTTAGTTATGTTCAAGTAGAATCTTAACTTCCTGTGTATGTCCAAAGAATGCAGAATTTTCTCACCCTTGTTCTGTGGATTAGGATAACAGGTTGGCAAGTGAATGGTTTGTTTGAGAGCCACATTGGACACCACCTTAGGCATAAATGTAGGGTTCGTTCTCAGAGAAACCCTGTCTGGATGGAAAATGATGAAAGGTTCCACAGCCATGAGTGCTTGTAACTCTGAGACTCGCCTTGCAGAGGTTATTGCTAGGAGCAGAGCAGTTTTCCAGGATAAGAATTTTACATCTGCTGTTGATGCTGGCTCGAAAGGAGGCAGTGTGAGTTTTTCCAAAACATAATTGAGGTCCCAGGCCGGAATTGGTGCTCTCCTTGGAGGCCTAATGTTTTTGGCCCCTCTGAGGTACTGCCTTATTAAAGGATGAGAAAATATAGGTGGTTCCGTACTGTAATGGGCTGAAATGGCAGAGGCATGAATCTTAATAGATGAGAAAGAAAGGCCTTTGTTTTGCATCTCAGTTAGGTATTGTAAAATCTGAGGGATATTTGGTACACACATGTCTATGCCTTGTTCCTGGTTCCAAGCAGAGAATCTCTTCCATTTTTCTGCATAAGATTTTCTGGTACTGGGCGTCCTGGCCTCCAAGATAACATCTATAACAGCTTTTGAAAGAGGAGTGTTCTGAATGGCTACATTATCCGCCATGCTGCCAGATTTAAGGTCCTGAGTTGGCTGTGCAAGATCTGACTGTTTTGTTGGGTCAGCAAGTGAGAAGTTTGAGGCAGTATCCATGCTGGACCTTGAGACAAGCTCTTCAGGATTGGGTACCAGTGCTGGCATGGCCAGTCTGGTGCAATCAGTATCATTATTGGCTTCTCTTGTCTGACCTTTAGGAGTACCCTGGGAAGGAGAGGAAATGGGGCAAAGGCATATACTGTTAGATTTTTCCAGCTGAAGGATAGGGCGTCCACTTTCCATGCTTGCTTGTGATAAATCCTTGTGCAAAATCTCTGCAATTGGCAGTTGTGAGGGGAGGCAAATAGATCTATGTCTGGGCATCCCCATTTCCTTATTATCATGCTGAAGACTTGTGGATCCAGTTTCCATTCGTGGGGATCCATGAGGTTTCTGCTTAGTTTGTCTGCCAGAGTATTTGTTCTTCCTGGCAGGAATTGTGCTTGCAGGTGAACTTGGAAGGCCAATGCTGTGTCCCATAATCATTGCTTGTCTGCAGAGGGGGTAGGAATGTGTACCTCCCTGTTTATGTACCACATGACCGTAGTGTTGTCTGTCTTTATCAGTAACTGTCTTGGATGAAGTAGGTCCTTGAAAGCTGTCAGGGTATTTTGAACAGCTAGCATCTCTTTTTGACTGATGTGTAGATGCATCTGGTTTGCAGGCCATGTGCCCTGAATACATATTCCTGCCATATGGGCCCCCCAGGCATAATCTGATACATCCGTTGTCAGTGTTTGGCTGGGGGTAAAATGAATGGCAGACCTTCATTGTGGTGACAGGCTTCTGCCCACCATCGAAACTCCTGTTGCAGGCAGGGAATGAGTGTAATTACTGTCTCCAGGCTGTTGCAATGTTGAGTCCAAATACTTTTTAGATACCATTGTAGTTTCCTCATATGCAGTCTGGCATATGGAATTAGTAGAATGCAGGATGCCATGAAACCCAAGGCCTGCAGGATTTTCCTTGCAGATAAGTGGGTTTTTGTTGCCAAATTCTTGAAGTAAGTAGTCAGTTGCTTTTGTTTGTCTGGCATGAGATAAGCCATCTGGGCAGTTGTATTAGGCTTGCACCCATGAATATTATCTCTTGAGAGGGCACAAGTTTTGATTTCTTTTCGTTTTCTGTGTACCCTAGGCCAATTAGTAATCTTTTTACAAACATCAGATGCTTTAGTAGAATGTCTTTGTTCTCTGCTTGAATTAGGCAGTCGTCCAAGTAGGGGTATATTTGAATTCCTTTTTGTCTGCAAAATGCAATTACTGGTGCCAGACATTTTGTGAAGACTCTGGGCGCAGTAGATAAGCCAAAGGGCAGTGCAGAGAATTGGTAATGCATTGAGCCAGCTATGAATCTGAGGTATCTTCTGCAAGATTGTCTGATTGGGACTTGCAGGTATGCCTCTTTTAGGTCCAAAGTTACGAGCCAAGCTTTCTTGCCCAGCATGGGCAGTAGCTGCTGTAGAGTCAACATCTTGAATTTTGGAACTTCCAGAAACGTATTCAGTATAGACAGGTCCAGTATTGGTCTCCAGGTTTTGTCCTTTCTGGGTACTAGGAAAAGTCTGGAGTAAAATCCTTGCCCCTGCTCTTGTTGTGGTACATGCCGAATGGCCCTCATATCCATGAGGGCTGTAATTTGTTTTTGTGCCTCTGCCCATTGATTGTGTGGGCAGGTCTGGCATACCTTTTGACCTTGGTAAAGTGTGAAAATGGAACCTGTAGCCTTGGGACACTATGTTCAGGACCCATTTGTTTTGGGTAATCCTTTGCCAATTTGATGAAAAAAGTGCTATTTTCCCCCTAAGTGGGCTGCCAAAAGAAAAGTGCTTTGATCTGGTAGAGGAAAGTCAATGGGACTGTTTCCTGAAAGGTTGTGATTTGTCTTCTCCGCTTTTGGAGGTAGCAGCGCCCCACTGTTTAGGCCTGTATGAGCCTTGGGGCTGAGATCTGCCTCTGGGACACCTGTATCTGCCTCTTTGTGGTCTGTCTGACGCTGGAAAGGACCAATTTTTAGAAGGCCAGTTTCTGCTAAACCTGGGTGGCTGTACCTGTAAGAAATCCTTGACTGTCTGCATGGATTTTGCTTTATCCTCCATTTTTTTCAACACCTCTTCTGCTTTAGTACCAAACAAAGTGTCATGCTGTAATGGTGCATCTAATCATTTTGCTTTAACATGACCAGGCAGATTTTGTTCCTTTAACCAAGCATGCCTTCTAGTAACAGCGGCCCTGCAAGAGGCCTCTAGAGAATCATAACCACATCGCAAAGTATGCTTTCCCACTTGTTCAGCTGCATGCAATAAATCCTGCAATTCCTTGTTTTCTGAACATTCAGTATTTGTCAACATTTTCTGTTTAAGTAGTAACATTAAATATTGCTGATATTTAAGCATATGAAACTGACAATTTAAAGCCCTTATGGCCAGGGTTGCAGATGTGTAGACTTTTTTCCACCATCTGTCTAGAGACCTGGAATCCCTATCAGAGGGGACAGGGTTTTTTGCAGAGGAAGCTTTAACCCCCTTGGGACCCTGAGATATAGTTTCTGGGTCAGCAGTGGGGTTTTTATACAGGAATTTATGAGAATCCGGGACCCTGTAGTATCTGTCTGGCTTAGCAGGTGCAGGGGGTAAAGAGTCTGGGGACAGACCGGACTCTGAAAATACATCATCTACAATGTCAAGAACAGGTGGAATAGCTAGGGGTCTGTGCTGAGGAAGTAGCAGAAAGTCTCTGACCCTATTCTTAGCTTCAGAATAATCTTGGCTCTCCCAGTGTAAATGTTCCTTCATGGTATGCAGGGTTTCCCCAAAAGAATAATCCTCAGGAGGAGAGGCTGAAGGGATGGATTCTTCAGCATCAGAATCCTCATAGGGAAGCATGGAGTAATCCTGTTCAGAAGAGGAATCAGAGGAAATAGAAACCTGATCAGAAGAATCATACTCTGTCTCTTGCCTAGGTCTCTTATCAGGAGGGGAATGAGAGCCCCTGATCAAGGTAATTAGGTCTTCGGCCATTTTAAGCATCTGTTTTTTAAGCATGGAAGTCTGAGTAGGAGAATGCTGCACTTGTTTCTTTGTCTTTAGTGCTGCTTTAGTCTTTATCTTTGAAGCTGAAGATGGCTTAATATATAGTTGTGTAGGTCTGAAGACACCCTCAAAAGCCGATGCCTGCTCAGTGGCTCCAGACCCATCTGAGGGAATGATTTTCGAGTGACCAATACCTTGAGGTTTCCAGAGGCCCAGTCGGCTCCAAGTGGGAGTCGGAAGCGGCCTGTGGCTCTGAGGTAACGGGCACCAGGGGCTGCGAAAGCGTCTCACTGAGAACTGGCGACTGGCCTAGCAGAGGCTTCGTCGTCGGTTTTGGACCTCGGATGCCTATCTTTTTCCTTGTCCTTGCGTTTTTTGTAAACTCCGGTTGTCGGTTGATCCGACGGCATTATATAATTAAATCTTCAGCCAAAATAGTGGAATGCAAAATCGAACCGACGCTTGACAGTGCGTTGGTTAAATCTAGCACAAAACCGACAACTAGCAACGTTATGATCAGGGCCTAGGCAAGGAATACATTAAGAGTGAAAATCCTTATGAGGTATTTGCTTCCCACAAGAAATACAATTATTAACTTTTTCTGACATCGGTCTGGAGCAAGAAAAAAGTTTCCCCAATGGGGTACTTAGCTTTAATGAAGACTGGTTTTGAAATTCGAATTTGAAAATTTCAGGAGTTGGCCGACTGGCACTTGCGAACTGCTTTTGCTTCGGGCACCGCGCGGCAAGAAAGACTGAAGAAAATGGCGTCGGTTGCATCTTTTATACCCCTGGTGCACTGACGTCAGGGAAGAGGTGACAGCAACTGACGCCGGACCTAGACTTTGGAATTCTGGCCGACTGCGGGAAGCCTGCCAGCAGGATAACCCAAGAGTAATGACTGCAACAGTGAAACATGATGAACATCAGCAGAACATAGCTTAGTTCAGCTGCTGTAGCTACCTGCTGCACGTAATCCAGGAAGAGCATCATGTGGAGCTACTTTTCCCACTTAGATAACTTTGATGTACCCATTGGCTGCCAGAGGGAGGAGTTATTGGATGGTTAGGTACTTACCATGATAAATGACAGCCCACTACTAATTCCCAACCCAGTCGGCCAAAGGGTTGTCGAAGTCAGGAATGACAGGGACAATTCCAGCATAAGTGGAATGAATGGGTCACACAAAAGTTGGGAGAGGGGCTTGAATATGGCCAATAGTGTGGCAGAAAACAAATCCAAAAAAAAGGAAATATTTGGGAGTCATCTTTGATTTCTAAAGCAGTAATCCCTTTTGCTGAATACAATATGCAGCAAGTTTATATTGCATTTTTCTTTCAGACAAAGGTGGGAACACACAGACATCATTATAAGCCCAGTAAGACAGTCACATTCTTTCCAGACAAGGCTGGACAGGCACAAGAGTCATTTTAAGTACAGGGAATACGGGTAAGTCTGAATAAAATAAGAAAACAAACAATTCTTGTATTTGTCAATATTAAGTGTTTGCTGCAGGAAGAAAAGTGGCAGTGAAATTTGTGTGTGCTTTAATGCAAAGAGGAACAGGCCCGTCCCATCAGGTGTGACAGCAGGAAGCACAATCATGTGTTCACCCCATGTAGGTCAACAGAATCTGCAGCCACATAGGTCCATCCTATTTGGTATAATGTGAAACCTGGATTTAACAGCAGCATTATGCACAGCACTAATTCCATGCTTCAAAAGGATGCTTGGTTATTAATGACTGTCAACTCCTGCCTAATGTGCTCAAACACATGACTTTTGAGGCTATACTTATCGGGTTGTGGTAGCATAAAATGTGAAATTTTAAATGAAACACTGTACAGTGAATCTCCTTTAAAAGGCTGAGAGTGCAATGCCATGAAAATGCAGCACTGTAATTGTCAAATAGATGTTTTTATCCAGCTGTGTTTTCTGACGGCTTCAAAGGTTGAAGATGACAACATTACAGCAATGATGGCCTTGAGCAGAAATGCTGCTGCACTGGATAATACTATGAAGCAGCAACCTTTTAGCTAAACTGATTATTCTATTAAGCTGTGTGGGGTTGATTCTACACAGATGGAGACAGCAGTGAGTCATTTCAAACAGCAAAACAACAATGCCACAAATCAGTCTGGAAATACAATCACTTTAAATAGTAAAAATAAATGACAATGCTACTTTCAGTTAAATAACTACCTTTCTATATCTGATTAGGTAAGTGTTCACTTGTCTCAAGGTAAACACAGTAGCAGTCTATTCAAAGACAAAGCCATCTTTTACAAAAGCTCACAAGGAACTGAACTTTTAAGTGGGAATCCATTCAGCTACATTAAAGGTAAAAACAGTGTTACAAAGAAGCCTTTTTGATTAACAAATGGCTACAGATAAACAGCGTACTCATTTAAAAATACAAAGATGACAAAGGCATAAAATGGAAGTCCTTTAACAAATAAGATGCTACATTTCATAAGAGGAAACTGCATTACAGTAAATGGATTCAGATGGTCACAACGTCTACATTCATTTACCTCTGTTTAAAAATCAATCAATGTGAAATGTATTAAACTACTGAATTCCATGCAGCTATACCTTTAAGGTCTTACAAAAGTACTATTTTAAACTTGTAACAACAACCTTCATTCATTTCATAATTTTTTTCATATATGCTTTAGCCTATTTGAAATAAAGGGAAGCTAGAGTGCAAAAGACACAAGGCAGAGAACTAATCTCCCCCCAAACACCTACTGGCAATTGAAAGGCTCATCCAATTACCTAACAGCATGTCTTCTGGGTATGAGAGAAAAAAAAAAAAGAGAGACTCGGAGAACCTCACAAAATCATAGGGAAGACTTGTAGACTCTGGAAAGAAGGTACCCTCACCGGAAACCTAACTATGGAAACATACACTATGACATCCTACATTCATTACACTTTCATGTATTTGTGTTAAAATATTTGAGCTAATAACAGCATCACATCTGTGTAGCAATCCCATTTACTCTTACTTAAAATGTTACTCACCATGTCTGTCCCCATTTTTCCATACTTTTTACAGAATAAAGAATGTTAAATATAAAAACAAAGACAACATAAAAAAAAAAAAAAAAAAAAAACCCATAAAACTAACAAATATATTATGCTGTATATATTTGTAAAAGATTTCTGATTTAAGAAACTATTACAACAGTAGGTTTTACTTTCGTTTACTGGTTTCATAGAAAGGTATAATATGCAACAGCGCATCTTTCGTTAATAACAGAGTTTTACTGACTGCCTGTATCTCAACAAATTAATCCGAATTCATTCAGAAAATGGCTAAAGGTGTCACTTTGACTCAGACTTTATATTTTAAAAGGCCATTGTATTAGTACAATACCTCTCAGACTGGTCTGCACAGAAGTGGGTGTGGCCTCAGTGACTGACAGGTGAAACAGGTGTGTTGTCGTATGAAAATGTAGATTTCAGTGTGACCTCCCCGGGTGCACAGTAGCAAGTCCTACATAAATTCCGACCACCACCCAACACCCCCTGGCATGTTCAAATAAGGAATGCTTAAGAAACAGCATTAGAACACCAAGTATTATTTTTTTCTTCGTTTTTGCAGGAGTGCAAGCTCCCTGCACCCCCCCCCCATGGGGGGCTGGGGCCCACACCCCAGCTACTTATATACACCAACTCCAAGATCGCACTACATTGAGGAAAAGGGTAAATTCTTTCCACCAACCCAACACCACCTGTTGTGATCGAATAAGGAATGCTAAACAAACAGCAGTATATATGCAATATATATAATAGCACCAAGTATGTATATTTTTCTTTTTTTTGCAGGGGGATTGGGGCCCACACACCCACAGCTACTTAAATATACCAATGGTGAGATCATACTACATTGAGAAAAAGGGTAAATTTCCCATCTGCTCTGAACCGAGGCCAAGTGTCACTGTCAGTTCTGCATGACAGTCAATCATGCATCATTTGCTGATGTTCTGGCTGAGAGCAAGGTGGATATCTTCAACAATGATGTCTGTGCCAACATCTTGGTGTAGAGGGACTCCTGTTTCTTTATTATAGCCTTCTGCCACTAGAGCTACAGCTACAAATAGACAATGAATATTCATGCCATCATCGGTATGAATATTACTTAACTTTTCTAAGACGTCACTGATTGCTGAATAGTGGGCGGGGTTTAGGCAGGACTTTCTGCTGCACATCCTGTGAGGTACTGTTCTTTACAAGTGGTGAAAAGAACATGATGGTCAAAAGCTGAAAATAATATGCTTTACTGTGTTTTGATCTTTCATGCAGTATTAATGCACCACTCAGAATGGTCAGTGTTTTACAAATCTTCGACACTAAAATAGCTAGATGAAGGCTACCATAGTGATGGTTTTTGCTTTTGATTGATGGCTTCTTACAATGAACGATGTGTCTCTAGATATGAAGTAATACTAAACATATTTGGCCTTCATACAATTTTTATACAGAGTCAGACAACTCCAAATTATTAGTTTATTTCAGAATCCCTGAAAAGTGTTTGTACATTTTTCAGTGACTTTTTGTGTTCTTTGCTATCACTTAAAAGAAATGCTACAGGTACTTTCTTTTTATAACACCACACATCATAGTTAATTAACTGCTTTTGTAAAATGTAAAGAATATCTTGGCTGAAGGGGTTCCTCCCCCAGTCACTCACTTCCTCCATCAGCTAGATGTGACACTCTTCTAAGGGTAACAGAAAAACCACATGCTGTTTGACATGGCAAGAAGCTGATTAATCCTGCATTCCCAGACACCCAAGCTAGCATTTACTGCTCCTATACAAACAGAAGAAATGTGAAGCTATACATTTCTACACTAAACAATTAGGAAGTAATAGGAAATTTAATGCATGAGTCAAAAAGAAAAATTGCAAAGCGTTTAGTGTGACATTTTGTGTAAATTAAATGCGGGATAAGCAGAGGTGGATGAAAAGCTCAGAAATGGCACACAAAGAAAGAACCATCTAAGCTGTGCTTATCTGTATGATATATGTAAATAGCATTTTAAGGGAAGAAATTATACTTTGAGTGCAGCAAAAGTTGTACCTATGCAATTATCTTTTCAATGAACCACTCTTTATTAAAAGTATTTTAGTTACAACATGCAAATGCAATCTCTGTCACACTGTTGGGACGGTTGACATGGTGACATTTGCTACCATTTCCCCAGTAAATGTAATAAACGTGTATGTGTGGGATGTTGACACAATGAAAATGGGCCGGGTAAAATCAAATGGCGACTTAGATGTCAGCAAGCTGGCAGACAAAGGGGTAGCAGAATGAAATGCTGTAACTGCTTGCCTCTCCCAGATAGATGCTTGAGGGATACAGACATGCACCCCCAAGCATAAAGTCCAAAAAGACTTGGAACACATAATGAGTGTATTAGAACAGACTAGAATGAGCATGGCTCTAGGTGTTGAGCTGTTCCTTAGAACAAGCAAAGGATATCTCTACCACTGATCCCAGTACAGCAAAGAAGTCTCTGGAATTAATGTATAGGGTATAATAAAGAAACAGGAGTCCCTCTACACCAAGATGTTGGCACAGACATCATTGTTGAAGATATCCACCTTGCTCTCAGCCAGAAAATCAGCCCTTTTAATAAAAATAAAGTTGAAGATATGGTGAATGAACAAAAACATACAAAGGAGAAGAATTTAAGGGGTAGAAAAAGAAGTAACAAATGAGTATGATTTGCTTAGAAGGAAATTTAACTTACTGAATATGATAGCAAACAAATATTTTTATCTTTAAAACTGCTACATTACATTCATGAGGCAGACTGATATAAAGTTTATATTGTAATAAATCCAATCAAAATATTTTAAACTGCAATAACTAAAAAGCTACTGTGTCAAACTCAAGGCAATTCTCAACTTCAGCAATTTAAAATTTGTTATATATTTTTTAAATTGGACTATGTATGCCCTTTTCTTACTCAATAAAAGTCCTAAAAATGTGTATGTCTTGATCCAAAGGTGATATGGTTCAACAAAGAAAAACTCCGAAGTTGGTCTGGAAAAATAATTTTTCCTGAAATGATAAATGTGGGGTACTTTGATACAGACATTTTAAAGTGAAATACTGAACATTTCCTCATATTATGAAGGTAAATTCACCAAATGAAATGCTTGTTCATAATGAGTTAGATCTTCTGCTCCTTTATCATACATCAAGGCACTACTTTCTAAAAAGTAGATTTCAGACAGTAGGTACAGAATACATTTTTTGTATTAAAAAAAAAAAAAAAAAAGATACTGCGATTTTTTAATGAGGACCAAAGATGTCAGATGCAAACTTTGGGGAAGAAAGTATTTTATATATATATATATATATATATATATATATATATATATGGGCTGCTTTTGAATCAGAATATTAAACACAGACCCCCCCCACTCCAAAAAAAAAAAAAAAAAAACTGCAATAATTTAGAATTCAGCATTCACATGTTTAGAAAAGGACTCTGTGTTACTTAGCCATTCTGAAATGCATAATACAGCTAAATGGTTTTGTCTCATTTCCTGAAATATATCAATTAGAAGTGATGTTTAAATTTAATACCACCATCACCCAGAATTGTTTGCATAGGCATTTTTATATCCCAAGCAGACTTCAAAGATTTTTTTCTCAGGTATACAACACATTGAAGTGCGACAGGGAAGAAAGAGGTAACTGGTAACATGTTTTTGGAAGTGTACTGAGCCAGCAGATTTTAAAAAATTTCCCATATAATATTTTGTCATAAATACTGGGGGACCAAATGGCTATAACTGAGGAAATGATTCTTTTTGAGCTGGGGCAGAGGATATGAATTGCCTAGACAAAGTAAGGCAAGTAAGTTAAGTTTAATGAAATTTGTTGCCAAAAAACAATTACTAGAAAATGGAAATCACGATCTAAACCAACTGTATTTGAAGTACTGACTAGTGAAGAAGAGGTAAACAAACTAGAAATGTGACTTTTATAGAGTTTATAAGTTTATGTATTTACTTTGCTGTAACAACCTGTTCTGGTGCACTGCAATCCTTTATTGGCAGAGGTGTTCAGTTTTTTCAGTCATACATTTGCTGTCTGTACAAATACAGACATTTCACTGCAATTAACATGATTTTTAACCAGATGTAGGTACAGCTAATGCAGCCTTCTGTGATACAAGTTAACTGTGGGTACTGCTATTTTTTAACACCTTTATTAAATTATCACTTAAGAAATAGGGACACAAACTATATTAACATTTGTATTAATTTACATACATTATACATTACATACATGTTTAATTTCTTTACAACTCTCGTTTAAACCAAAAATGCTCAATTCCAGCCTTCTCTTAAATCTCACTCATTCCTCCTCCTGAACATAATTATGTATGCATTGTTACCAGAATTTCTATTTATTTCTAAGTAATTTGCTCCTTCACTTTTCTAAATAGTGTCTTTCCAGTCTGTGTTTTTTTTACAATATCAAATACTTCAAAAGACAGTTGGTTTAGACTTTGATTTCCATTTTCTGGCAACCAACAGAATTAAACTTAACAAGGCCTTACCATGCCTACCCAAATCAGATCCTGTGTTCCAGCTCAAAAGAATCATTTAGTTAGTTACAGCCACTTATCCAATATTTCTGAGCAGAGTACTCAGTACAGATTTTTTTAAATCTGCCAACTCATTATACTCCCAACGCATATATTCTCAGTTATCTCTTTCTTCCTATTCATACCTCCAACATTTGCCACCTACCCAAGGAAAAATTCTTTGATGTCTGCTTGGGTGTAAAAATAACAGGTCTATATTATATTGTCGACAGCTGAAAATGTCGACTCTGACTTATCTGACACGAAAATGTCGAACTACAAGATTAGCGAGCGGCCAAATCACCTATTTCTTTCCAACAGAAAGAAACCTGTTGGCCGTTCTCTTATATCTGCCATTTCCCTGACTGTAATGCAGTCTCAGAGTTAGAAAATTTAGTTAGGAGGGGATGTGGGGGGCACAATCCCCCATGTGGGGGGGGGGGGTGAAGCTCCCACTTAAATATATTTGCTTTTGTGTGGCATTGGTGTTTAGTCAACCAATTTCTTTCCTTTGGAAAGAAATCAGTGATTTGGCCATTCACTAATCTTGTAGTTCGACATTTTTGTGTCGAACAAGTCAGAGTCGACATTTTCAGCTGTTGACAATACAATATAGACCCAAAATAACTATGCAAACACTTCCAAGCAAAAATCCCAAAGCTACTGGTCTTTGTTGCACACTTGGGACCCATACACGTCTTCTCACTGTTTCCTTATAAACTCATGTTCCAGTCTCTTGTCCCCATCTTTTCTAACCTCCTCCTATTCTTACACTTATCACGCAATAATTTGTGTACCAATTATTCCCTTTTTAACAGCAGCTTCTTTTCTAGGTTCAGTCAAAAACTCTAGCAGAGCAGATCTTTCACTTAGGATTCACACTGCCCTTTCTCTTTAACTATACTATGAAATCAATCCCTAGTACGAAATGCAGTTTCTACCCTGTAATCCAAAAATCTTCTTGGTCTCATCCCACTCTATTACCTTTCCCTCTCTAGTTATTTGATTCCAAAACCTCAGTTCCTTTGCCAGTTTTCTCCAGTAAATTCCGCCCCCCTCTTATTTTCTATATACCCCCACTTGCAAGTCATCCCTTCTGGCAAAATCTCCTTTCTCAGGTTGGCATGGTTCTTAGAATACTTCCAGCTACTTTATGAATAAAATATTCTGTAGGATTGTTGCTATTCTCCTTAAGGATCTGCATCCCAAATCCCATGCTCTCATTTTTCTTGACTCCCACCTCGCTTCATCTTCATCCCTTTCCACTTTGAATTATAACTTTCTGCTTGTGTTATTTATATGAACCTCAGCTGCGTGACTTTATAATAGCCCTTCAAATCAGGTAAGCCTAAGCCACCTTGTTCAACTGTAAGGATCAAATAATCCCACTTAGCATTTTCCTTCGTCCCTCACATATAAATTCCTTCAACTCTTTTATCAATTATTGCCCACAACATCTCTTCTGGTTGATAAAACTATGCTTGACCTCTATATAAAACTAAAGGGACAAACATTTTGACAGCTTGTATCTTACCATCTATATTCATAAACAAAAGCTTCATTTTTGCATTATCTAATGTTTAGTCCCTTCCCACGTATCCTTAGCTGCTATAACAGAAGCCTTTTTATTCCATAATCCTAAATACTTTATCTTATCATGTCCCTATAAACATGAATACTGCTGAACCAATTTGTGTGGGCACATAATTTAAGGCTATAGCCTTTGTTTTATCTTCATTAATTTTAAATCCCCAAAACACTAGAAACTCTCTCAAAATGATCTACAACACTGGGGTGTGTCATCTGCACATCAAGCTAGCCTTTTCTGATCAGCATACTAATTATATGGTTGAATTTTTTGAGTCTCATACTACCTTTGCCAATGGCTCTAAATATACAGAAAATAAAAAGTGGAAGAGGACACAACTATCCTGGATCCTTTGTTCAAACCCTCCATATTTAATTCTTGTCCCTATCTTTTATTTTATAAATCCTCCAAATTAACCATACTATTGCATCAGGAAATGCAAATGCTTTTATTCCCCTACTGATAAAATCCAGGCTTAACTAACTATATTTTTGCATCAAGGAATGCAAATGTTTCTATTCACCAACTCTTAAAATCCAGGCTTAATCTACTGAATTCTTTCTCTGCATCAAGAGGCACCAACATCTGTATTTTTTTACATTGTGCTACCCTCTGAACATAGCTCTCAACTGTCTAGATTTTTGCCTCATATTTTTGGTCTGTTCTTCATAAAATTGTTGGTTTTCTGGTAAAACACTATGTATTGAAGTCATTACATATTTAATAATGACATGCATTTGAATTGCAGATTTCATATCCTTCAGAAAATGCATAACACAAATCTTGTTATTCTAGCAACTTCCTAAGTTTATAAGAGCAATATTTAAAATCTGTCCCTTATTTTGGGATCTTGTCCCTCCATTATTTGAGGCTTTGTCCAGATTTCTTACACTAAGATTTTGAGAGGTTGACCTCTGAATCATCACTGCTCTAATAATGTTGTCAAATATTTTCCTTCCCCCATATAACCACACTGATCCATATCTATCAATTTTGGCAACACATTTGCCATTCTTTTAGCTAGTATAGACATAAAAACTTTATAATCATGGTTTAAAATTGAAATGGGTCTATATGAAGCTGAGTTTGATGTGACCTTACCATCTTTAGGTAATACAGCCATCACAGTTTCTTCCCAGATGTTGCTGCTTCCCCTCCTCTTAAAATACAGTTACTTCCAGATTTGTATCACTTTCTTCCCTCTTGATGTCCACACATCTACAGGAATGCCATCTCTCCTGGAAACTTTTCTGCAGATTAATTATGCACCATAATTTTCCTCATCTCCTCCTATCTTAACTGTTAGTTGCTGAGTCTCATCTACCTCTAACCTTGGCATAAACTGGTCTTCCTTAAATAATTCCATTCATGCTCTTGCTTAATTTCTACATGTTTATAGCATTTCTGAAATTCCTATAATACCTGTATAGGATCCCTGGTTATTTTTCTTGTTTTAGGCTAAGTTTGATGACAATACTTTCTACTCTCTGTTGCCTAAGTCACTGATCTAAAAGTTTTTGCACTCTGGAGTAGTTATCAAAATAGTTGCTTAACAACAGCCTTTCTAAACTTGTGCATATTATCCAAATACTCCATTATTTTCTTTTTAGCATTTCACAGTTCTGTCAGATGTCCCATATTCTGCAATACTTTAACCTTTCTCACCACCTTTAAATAACTCCTATCACTTCTTAACCATATCTCTCTCTTTCATTTACCCTATTTTTAAACTCCATTTTTATTGTATCCCACTTACTAGTTATCACTTTTGAAGAAATTTCTAACTTATCCTAACAACCCTTGAATAATTTCCACTATTTCCTTAAATTACTCTCTTTTTACCAAGTAAGTGGGAAAGTGCCATTGTCTCATTTTTACTTCATTGCCCTGCACATTTCTTAGTTTTATCAGTGCATGATCTGAAACGGTTACTGAATGTGTCAAAGCTTTCAATTAAAAGCACATGCTCCTGTGAAATATAATTCCTATATAGTCTAGCAAAGTTATATCTTGGGGAATAATATGCAAATTCTGCCTGAGTTCACACTACTGAATTCACATCTTCCATGCCAAATATTTTCATACATTTGTTTAGAATTTACCCTCTTTTATTATAATTTCAGTTCTAGCCCCTCCCCCGATAAATCCTCACAATTGCAAATCAAGTTACAGTCCCCATCTACAAATATTCCCTACTGAGAGCCGATTATTTCTCCCAAAAAGTTTCTTAAACTCCATAGCAGTTTTTGGTGAAATATAAATGAGCTACAGAGTAATCTTACTTCCTTGCCACTATTTACTTACTACCATAAATCTATTATTACTGGCTTGTTTCCCCTCTTCTATAATTAATACAGCCTCTCTAGCAGTCAGTATTATTATTTTGCTTTTTATTTGTCTCTGATATTCTGCTGAATATCCACACTGAAATCTTCGCTTTGTCAAATTCCAAATGAGTCTCCTCCAGCACTGTTACTTGCACTTTGCATTTCTTAATATGATTCAATACTCTTTCCTTTCTGCCTATAGCTGTAAGGTCACTTACATTCCAAGATAATATGAATAGCATAGCCATTATGATAAAAAGCTTCTGTTCCCACCTATTATGCTAACAGTTTTTTTTTTGCATGCATATTTCCAAATTTTTACTTACATGTGCACACTGACTGGCAAGCTCATCTTTTACACCGTCGCTTCTTCGCATCTCCATTTGAACCTAAGCCACATTTTCAAGACTTTTTTTAATGAAAACTCTCAAAACAAAAAAAAAAACTAAATATATTTTCAGAATACCACCATCCTCTACTAATGTAGAACAAGCACAGAAAACTATGTACATCTTCAAAAAAAAAAAATGAAGTTTAACCCTCTGGATAGGGACAACTGCCACAAACTGACAGCTGTACTCAAAGCATAACCTATCCTAAATTAAGGTTACACATCCTTAAAATAATTTTACAGTCTTTGTTCCAACTTACACCGATTGCTACCTGTTCTTTTCTTATCACAAGTCCCCTCAAAAATGTGAAAACAACATGCATGCTTCCAGAAAACATTAACTTTCATCCCCAAGAAAAAGTGGATTGTCTATCTTTAAATTAAACTACACTGTACACTGTTCTATTAAATGCATTAAAATATTGAAGTGCTAGGGAGGCTGCTACATCCTATTCACTTTCCATAATTTCAAACTTTATTTTTCACTGAACTGCTTGCCACTGTCTCTTTACATTTTGCATTTCCCTCAGCAAAGGATGCTCAGAGCTCTTAAGATTAACTGCTTGAACCTGCAAACAGCTCGTCTCCATGTAAAAGTAGGCAGCAATAAAAGAAAAGAAAAAAAAAACAAAACTCTGGAGATGTATGAAGGAATCCTTGTAAATTTAATTCAGAACAGAATGTACAACTGCCTTCAGCTACAGACTTCTCGATTCCCACTGAGAACATTTGCTAATGGAAAAAAATAAAAGAAGCTAAGATATTTGCGGATTCAGGAAACATAGCACTTTTCACAGCTTTCAACAATTCAAGAAACATACCACTTTTCATGGCTTTCATCATTTTGTCGTATTTTTCAGCCTACATGCTAAAATTAAATAAAATTTAAAAAAAAGAAAAGACACTTGTTTAAAGCTTAAGCCACAGGCTTTAACATAGACATCTACCTTGTAAAAACAGGATAGATTATCTTAAGTATCTTAATTCTACGATATACTCAGTGCACTTTTACACCTCACCCCTACCCCAGCAGCCTAAGACTGCAACATATTAACTTAAACTTGCTTTGCCCAGCCTTTCTCTCTTTTTATACTGTAAAGCTTACATGTCTTACAACTAAAAAAGTACATATTTACTTTACTAAAGTAAAAGAGTCACTTAAAAGACTCCACATATTTAAAATACCACCTGACTACACACTATACAAAACTGCTTTACTATATAACATGCAACTTATATCATTACATGTTTTTTACAAATACTAATGAGAACAAAAATTGTTTTACTTACTGTTACTTTAAACATTAGCAACAAATTGGGGTATGCGCTTTCCAGTCTACTCACCAGGTTAATAAAGTTGACAAAAGTCCAGTCTTTCTCTGCAACTTTTTCTTGCAAAGCTGTATCTCACAGATGTGAATTATGCTTTATAGATTCCCATTTATTCACTAATCTCAGTATTGCCAGTCTTCTTCCTGCTCATCTCCAAACACCAGACTCTGGTTCAAGGCTAAGGCACTCCTGATTCTTCTAGTCAACCCCTCTGCCTTCTTGTGCCTCTCAAGCATTTTCTTTTGGAATATTTGAAAATGATTCAAGAGACAAATCTGTGAGCTTTACTGTCAAAAGAATGAGGAGTCTCCTTCTGTTTGTTGTCTCACTTTTTGTTGGATAATCTTTTTTTTATTTCCTCCTTAGTCTATTCTGCATCCAAACATTTATTTTAACCTCCAGGAAGAGGTATTCTAAAGACAGCTGGAAACATAAGCTTGAATCTCACACTTGCCTCTTTGACATTCCCTTACTGCTTGGATAAATTTGCTTCTCTTCAGTCTAGTGTACAGTGAATAATCATTTTCCACAAGCACTCTGCTGTCTCCAATTCTTAATATGTTTCCATTCTGCTACAGTTTTAACTCCTCTTTCTGGTGTTATGATTGTATCTTTACTAATACAGATTCTGGCTGCTTTCTCATGGCCAGGTTTGGAGCATACACACAATGTGTCCTTACAATTAACAAATCCAGTTGTGTAATACCAGTTCAGTTGTTTTTTTTTTTTTTTTTTTGCTTTCATAAAATTAATTGTCTATTCCTTCCACTGTTTCTGGTACAACAGAAATTCTCAGGTTTTCTAAGTACATTCTGTCTTCTAAGTCTACCACTTTTTTAAATAAGCCAGATACTCAGCCAGACTTTTCTGAATTCCACCTTCTGCTTTTTGCAGTTTTATCAGTTCATCTGAACAGCTAGTTAAAGCTTCTATTTTCCAGGCTTTTATTTGAGTTGCTATATTCATTCAATATTTCATTCATTGTAATCACCTCTGAGACATTCAACATATTTTTCCTCTAAATTACTGAATGCTGTCTCTTGCACCAAAGCTAATACTTGAACTGTTTTTTTTTTTTTTTTGCTGAACAGCTTGCAAGACTCTACACAGCCAGTGTTTTCCCTTCACTTTTTCTGGTTGATTTTCATTCAGGTTCTCTAAATTTCTTTTGTTCACATCCAAGCAATGTACTTATTAGACAATTACAGAATTTTACCCATGGACAATATCACTGACTGTTATTTCTCAGCTTCCATTTTCAGACTAGGAGAGATTACATTAAGGTGTTCATCTGTGTTGCCTTTACGGAAGTCCCAGTTATGATGATAATTTTGAAATATTAATTTATAAGACAGTCCAAACATAAGTACAATGTAAATACTGATACAATGCAAATACAGAGAGGACTATGATTATGTCAGAGTATTAACAGCTTATTAATGTGCTCAAGATATGGATACAAAGAATTCACTTTAACAGCACAGAAAAGAAAGCAAAGCAAAGCTCAAGAAATGAATCTCTGCATCCATGTCAAGATCATATAGCAAAAGCACATTAGTAACAGAGAGACCCAATTATAATTCTTTGTAGTACGTGGAGATTTGTTGCCCTGATGTACATTATTAATTACTGAAAAAAGTGTATTAGTGCTTAGTGTTATACAACTTTGAAAGCCATGAAACACTTAGTGTCTGGCTTCTGTCACTGTATGAATGCTAAGTGTTCCTCTGGAGAATGAACAGCTTCAAAGCCTGTTTGGGACCTGTCTGTCACACTTCCGTTTTTTGTATGTAACAGAGTTAGGTGTATTACAGTTTTTAAAGCTGTGGAAATGGTTGTAATACTGTTCAGTGTTGACTACTGTTAACTATCTACTTATAAACAAATTTTCTGTGGATAAATTGCATTATTTTTCATTGGTGGGGCTGGCATAGTGTTTGAAAGTGCTTTTACTATGTTTTTTCTGTCAAAAAAGTAACTTTTGTGAACTGCTAATTTTACTGGCATTAACGGTTTGTCTTTCCTGGGAAAGGCACCATTTTCAGGTTGACCATGGAACAGACTACTGGTCCCACAGCTGGTCCTCCATGCAGCCACAAAAAGAAATGGTTAAGCAAATAGCCTCTGCCTCAGTCATGGGTGGGTGACTGCTGTGGCCATCTGTTTTCCCGCAGACATCTTTTACCCGATAACCCTCCGAGTAGCAACTACAGCCAGTATGGACCAGTGGTTAGCCAAATTCTCTGAGGCTGTTTGGAGTCCCCTGAGTGGGCAAAGAACAGTCACTCTTGTTGGTCCTGGAACAGGGAAGATTTCCTGTTGTGCCAGAATGCTTTGCCCATCTCTGGAGAAGCAGTTGCTGCTATTAGTAACATGATTGGTCTTATTTTCCTGTCAAAAAGAAACAAAAAAACAAGTATATATCTACTCTTCAACATATTTCTTTAGATGGGAGTAGTTTACTAGGTGTCCATGGTTTAATTCAGGCTACTGATCCTTACTGAAAAGTAGTTTCTGGTAAAAGAAAGAGGGATTCCTGTTTTCCTGAAGAGATACAAGACTCTGAATCTGCATAGGAAGATGCATGGATAGACTCATTTTTTCCCTCAGATTTTTGACTCAGACTCTGATTCCTCCTGCAGAAATTTCTTTTTCTTGAAGACTACTGCTAGAATGTACAAGTGTTTTCAGTGGCACAATACTAAGATTTCACAGTCTATCAGAAAATACTACAAGTTGTTAAAGAAGGATTTTCTAAAACCTACTGTTGTCAGTTTTAGAGGATGCATGTTACTGCCTGCAATTCCAGTGTTAGTCAGCGAGGATGTATAAAATTCCTCAAACTTAAATTTTTACACACTATTGCCAAACCTGACCAAGCAGCTATAGCAATATTTGATCCCACTGCTACTAAGCACTTAGTTAATTTCAGTCTTACTCTTCTGATAAGGATAGAAAAATTATTGCTAGGTGTGAAGACTGGGGAGAGATGGGCGAAGGCTGCCAGCCTAGTCAAATAGAATTTGATACATAATTCTATCAACTGTATGAATAAATGTAAAATACAGGCATGTTTTCTTGATAATAAATGTAAAATACAGGGATGTTTCTTGAGTGTAAAGAATACTGTGAAATGTGGAACTGCAAAATATGTGACAACATTGCACTCTACTGGCCCACTGAAGCATGTTGTGACCCTTTCACGTTAGAATTCAGCTCCACTGCAGCTGGATGAAGGATTCATGCCCATTGTTTTAAGGCTAAAGATTATGACTGGAATTTAGATGTGGAAGGTGCTTTATTACTCTACTTTCTGTTAGAATATACATGTGAAATGTCTTCTATTGCTGTAAGTTTCTGTGCAGGTGTTAGACAGCTAAATAATGCAGTTTTTTGCCTGGGAAAATCTAAGTGTCAAAAATGATGTAATTTGGGGTGGGACCTAGCAAACATGTTTGTTAGTAATGTTTAAATACTATTTCTCAGAAGAGACTGGAAGCATTTTGACTTTGGACATCTAACTTATCAGCACACTGCCTTATGCTCACATGTAAATTTTAGCACTGTGATTTCTTGTAGGAATAGTTAAAGCTAGTAAAGATTAATTAAGTGTTTTTCTTTAAAATCAGACCTGTCCTACTGTATTATTTTAAGTTTCTGTGTTATCTCTGAACTCTTAGATATCTCTGTGGTGTAGTAGTTTTGTCTTGTGTTTTAATTATTTATTATTAAATATTTTTAAAACCGTCTAACTGTGGCTGATTTGTGTAGAGATGACCTCTAGAGTACACTGCATATTTATAGAGGTTATTGTAATCGGCCACTCTAAAGTAAGCCTTGACTGTTAGTCATACTACCATTGGATATTAATATTGCACAGTAATACTTGGACACCCTTTTAAGGGCCTTTTAGTAGCTGATATTATTAACTGGGTGGTGGCAGTAATTACTACCTTATAGTCTGGGTAAAGGGACATGGTTGGAGAATCTGTGTCAGCCTTTCCCAGGAGTGTCTGTGAAGTTGTATGAATACATATCTCAAAGTGTGTGTGTGTTGTGTCAGCTACTTGGCAGGGGCACGAAGCACTGGTTGGACAGAGAGGGTACTGGAGGTTTTAGCTTGCCCAGTTAGGCTGAGACCTGGACCCTATAACTGTGCCAGTGGGGAGTCTTACTGGGGATCTGGTGAGGAAGGGAGCAACCAGCCCCAGACTGACTGTGATCTCTGTGTGCACTTAAGGCAAATTGTACTTTACTGTATGAATTAGTTATCCTTTCCTCTTCTATGAGACAACCTCCCTGGTGTTAGTGGTGAGAATTGAGGCTCCTTGATTGCTGGGCCAGGGCATGGTCGTCACAAGTGTTTGGCAGTGGTGGTATCTACTTCACACACTAATTGGCTTGTAGTGGTGTGAGTAGATCGAATTCCTGTAGCTTATGTACAGTGATCTCTAAAAGTGTTTTGTACTCTAAAACAGCCAAGCAGTGTATACTTAGAGTTCAGATCACAATTGTTTTATTTTGTTTGTTAGCTTAGTGTTAGTCAGGGTGAGCAGGCAACATGTCAGCAGAACAGTATGGAAAGCTGACAAGGAGCCAGCTGGCGGAGATGTGCCAGGCTAGGGGACTGGTGCATGGAAACCTGACTAAAGCTGACCTGATTGCAGCCTTTGTTACAACTGCATCAGAAAACAGCAGCCCAGAGAACAATCAGACTGACAGTGGAGATACAATATCCTCAGAGAATGGACAGCTCAACCTTTCTGCAGTGGACTTAAAAACCCAGCTGAGGCTAAAGAGGCTTGAGTTGGAGGCCAGGCGTATGGAACTAGAAGCAGCCAAGAAAATGAGTCTACAAGCTGAGGAAAATGAACAGCAGAGGAGGCATGAGAGGGAAATGCTGACTCTTTGCCAGAGTCATGGAGGTAATGAAGAAGGGAATAACCAGACCCCAGAAGCGCAAAAGGTCAGTAAATTTCTTCCACAGTTTAAAGAGAGGGATAATTTTGATAGCTTCATTCACATGTTTGAGCAGGTAAGTAAACAGTATGAAGTTGACCAAGGGCTCTGGGTACAGTTCCTGACCCCCTTACTCCATGGTAAAGCTGTAACTTCTTTAGCAAAAATGCATGACACTGACTGTTTTGATTACACTGCTGTAAAAAGACATTTATTAGAATGTTTTAAGCTAACACCTGAAATGTATAGGAAAAAGTTTTGTGAGCATAGACACATGGCAGATGAAAATGTATGTGAATATGTTGTTGAACTGAGCACTTATTTTCACAGCTGGGTGAGTGGATGTCAGGTCACCACTTTTGAAGGGCTGACAGACCTTTTGGTAAGGGAACAAGCCCTTAGCACTTTGCCTGAGGACATGAGGATCTGGTTAGCTGATAAACAGTGCACTACTTCAGAGGAGATGGAGAAGAAGGGAGACCTATACCTAGCAAGCACAGCAGCCCTGCACAGGCAAAGGACCCCCAGTACTGCTCATGGAGCTAAAGGAACCCATGATGGGCAGCAGAGAGTGCCCCAACAGAATCCGCCAGTAGCAGGGGAGGTCACAAGTCCAGGTACATGTCCAGGACCTAGGGTGAAATGTTTTGAATGCAACCAGTGGGGCCATGTGGCATACAGGTGTCCATGGAGGCAAGGTGGGGAACCAAAGGTGAGGGAGCCAATAAGTGGGTTGTCTGGAGACAACCGGGGTATGGAACTACCATCCTGCAGATGTCCTGAGAGGGAAGGATTTGGATGCGGCAGTACCATGCACTTATGCAGTTAAAAGCAGTCAGGCTAGAAGACAACCATGCAAGTCTGGTAGCCTGGGGGAGACCCAGACAGACAACATACTTGCAGCCAGGACTGCTGAGGTGGTTACTTCAGTAAGGGAGCTACTCGGTAGCAGTGACACTGAATGTGAGCCACAGCTGCTTGTGGGTACAGATGGTCCCTTGGACAGAGTGACTGCAAAGGGAGAGGTGAGTAGTAGTACCCAGGCTGACAGTGAGGCACCACTGTCAGAGGATGCCAGACTTCCTGTGAAAGGGGAGCTGAGAAGGGTTACAAGGAGAGACTTGAGACAGGCTCAGCTCTCAGACCCTACATTGCAAGGCCTGAGGCAGGTAGCTAGGGAGGCACCTGATTCTCAAGGGAAGGGGGGATCTGTATACTGGAACAAAGGGTTAATGTGCAGTGAGGGACCCCTGAGGGAGGACTAGAAGGTGAAAGAGTACAGCAGTTAGTAATGCCTAGAGCTTACTGTTGGGTGCTTCTAGCCATAGCCCATGATATTCCCTTTGCAGGTCATATGGGCATAAAATGTACAAAGAGGCGTATTATGCAGAACTTCTATTGGCCTGGAATGTCCAGAGATGTAACAGGGTACTGCAGGACCTGTGAGCAGTGCAAAAGGTAGGCAAGGCAGGAGACAGGGTGAGAGCTCCTTTGTTGCCTTTGCCTGTGATTGAGGAGCCATTTCGGAGGGTAGCTATGGATATTGTGGGTCCTCTGAGTACTCCAAGTTCCACAGGGAAAACATATCCTAGTGATTGTAGATTATGCTACACGATACCCTGAGGCAGTGGCTTTGTCCTCCATTGAGGCCGAGAAGGTGGCAAATGCTTTGCTAGAGATTTTCAGCAGGGTAGGTTCCCCAAAGGAGATACTGTCTGACAGAGGTGCCAATTTTATGTCAGCCCTGCTGGCTTGTCTGTGGAAGTCCTGTGGGGTGAAGCACATGAAGACCACCCCCTACCATCCCCAGACTAATGGTCTTGTTGAGAGGTTAAACTCTACAATCAAATCCACGCTACGGGCATTTGCAGATAAGTTTAAGAGGGGGTGGGACAAATATTTGCCCCATCTGTTGTTTGCTTACAGAGAGGTTCCCCAGGAATCCATAGGTTTTTCAACCTTTGAGTTGCTGTATGGGCATAGGGTGAGGGGACCTATAGATTTAATTCAAGATGAGTGGGAAGGTGAGTGTGAGTCTCACAAGGAGTCTGTTGTGGCATAGGTCCTGAACTTCAGGACAAGGCTCAGGGGACTCATGGGCCTGGCCCAGGAGAACCTGGCAGAAGTCCAACAACAGAAAAAGGTGTGGTATGACAGGAATGATCGAGCTAGAGAGTATGTTGTAGGGCAGCAGGTGATGGTTCTCATTCTTGTCAGACACAAGTTGCAAGCAGCTTGGGAGGGACCCTAACAAGGTGGTAAGAAAGGTAAGTGAGGTTAACTACATGGTGGGACTGCTAGGCAGATGGCAGGGGCACAAATTGTACCATGTTAACATGATGAAACCTTACCATGATAGGAAGGCCCTTGTGCTGAGCATTTGCAGTGGACTGCAGGAGAAGTCTGAGAGAGATCTTGTGACTGATCTCCTCAGTGAGTCTCGGGCTGACACCTCGGTGGAAGGGGTAGCAATGTCTCAGCAGCTATCTCCTACCCAGGTTCGAGAAATGCGAGCAGTGCTGCAGGAGTTTGGAGGCTTGTTCACCAGGAAACCAGGGAGCACCCACCTGGTGCAGCACCAGGTGGATACAGGACCCCAAAGGCCTATCAGGCAGGCCCCTTATAGGGTGCCTGAGAGAGTCAAACAGACTCTGAGGGAGGAGGTACAGGAGATGTTGAAACTAGGGGTGATTCAAGAGTCCAACAGTCCCTGGGCCTCACCAGTGGTACTGGTGCCAAAGAAGGATGGCAGCAACAGGTTCTGTGTGGATTACAGGAAATTAAATAGTCACAGAGAGTCAGATGCTTACCCCATGCCTAGGACAGATGAGGCCCTAGAGCAGCTGGGTGGGGCTAAGTATCTTACAACCATTAATCTTACCAAGGGTTACTGGCAGGTGCCCTTGACTCCCAGTGCTAGGGAGAAGTCAGCCATTGTTACTCCTTTTGGCTTGTATGAGTTCACAAAGATGCCCTTTGGGATACAGAATGCCCCAGTGACTTTCCAGAGGCTGATAGATCATATCTTAGCAGGAGCAGGAGGGTTTGCCCTTGATTACATGGGTGATATTGCTATCTACAGCAATTCCTGGCAAGCGCACCTTCAGCATGTCAGGGGAGGTGCCTGGCAGACTACAGAGGTCAGGGTTGACAATTAAGCCGAGCAAATGTCAGGTGGGTATGGCAGAGGTCTCCTACCTAGGACAAAGAGTGCAGAGTGGAAAGATAAGGCCAGAACCTGCCACAGTGGAAGCTATTCAGGCTTGGCCTGCATCTGTTACCAAAAAGCAGGTGAGGGCATTCTTGGGGACAGCAGGGTACTACAGAAAGTTAGTTCCCAATTATAGTACCATAGCTGCTCCCCTCACAGACCTGACAAGGAAGAACAGGCCAGATAAGGTAGTGTGGACTCCAGCATGTGAGCAGGCATTTCAGAAGCTTAAGGAAGCTTTGGGAGGACCCCCTGTGTTAGCCAGTCAAGACTATAGCAAATAATTTGTCGTGCAGGTGGATGCTTCAAACTATGGGGTGGGCGCTGTACTTATCCAGATTTCTTCAGAGGGAGAAGAGCACCCAGTGGTTTATCTCAATTGTAGGCTCCAACCCAGGGAGGAATGCTATACAGCAGTAGAAAAGGAATGTCTAGCCATAGTGTGGGGACAACAAAAACTTCCGCCTTATCTGTATGGAAGAAAATTCACTGTGATGACAGATCACAACCCTCTAACATGGTTAAACAGAGCCAGTTAGCAAAATACCAAGTTGCTAAGATGGAGTCTGGGGTTGCAAGCACATATGTCATCGCAGCAGGCAGTGCGAGTAGCAATGCCAATGAAGATGGACTATGAAGACAGGGAATTGGGTGAGGTACACCCAGATAGACCTGACACTCTCAAACAATGTTTCTCAAGGGGCACTTGAAAAACTTGCTTGAGTTCCCTGGGGGGGGGGGGGGGGGGTGATGATTGGGAAGAGATGGGCAAAGGCTGCCAGCCTAGTCAAACAGAATTTGATACATAACTTTATCAACTGTATAAATAAATGTAAAATACAGGCATGTTTTCTTGATAATAAATGTAAAATACAGGCATGTTTCTTGAGTGTAAAGAATACTGTGAAATGTGGAATTGCAAAATATGTGACAACATTGCACTCTACTGGCCCAGTGAAGGGTGTTGTGACCCTTTCATGTTAGAATTCGACTCCACTGTGGTTGGATGAAGGTTAAAGGCCCATTGTTTTAAGGCTAAAGTTTATGACCAGAATGTAGATGTGGAAGGTGCTTTATTGCTCTAGTTTCTGTTAGAATATACATGTGAAATGTCTTCTATTGTAAGTTTCTGTGCAGGAGTTAGATTGCTAAATAATGCAGTTTGTTTGCCTGGGAAAATATAAGTGTCAAAAATGATGTAATTTGGGGAGGGACCCAGCAAACATGTTTGTTAGTAATGTTTAAATACTATTTCTCAGAAGAGACTGGAAGCATTTTGACTTTGGACATCTAACTTATCAGCACACTGCCTTATGCTCATATGTAAGTTTTAGCACTGTGATTTCTTGTAGGAATAGTTAAAGCTAGTAAATATTAATTAGGTATTTTCCTTTAAAATCAGACCTGTTCTACTGTATTATTTTAAGTTTCTGTGTGATCTCTGAACTCTTAGATATCTCTGTGGTGTAGTAGTTTTGTCTTGTGTTTTAATTATTTATTATTAAATATTTTGAAAACCTTCTACCTGTGGCTGATTTTTGTAGAGAGAAGCTCTAGAGTACATTGCATATTTACAGAGGTTATTGTAATAGGCCACTCTAAAGTAAGCCTTGACTGTTAGTCATACTACCATCGGATATAAATATTGCACAGTAATAATTGGACACCCTTTTAAGGGCCTTTTAGTGGCTGATATTATTAACTGGGTGGTGGCAGTAATTACTACTGTATAGTCTGGGTAAAGGGGCACAGTTGGAGAATCTGTGTCAGCCTTTCCCAGGAATCTCTGTGAAGTTGTATAAATACTTATCTCAAAGTGTGTTTGTGTTGTGTCAGCTACTTGGCAGGGGCATGAAGCACTGGTTGGACAGAGAGGATACTGGAGGTTTTAGCTTGCCCAGTTAGGCTGAGGCCTGGACCCTATAGCTGTGCCAGTGGGGAGTCTTATTGGGGACATGGTGAGCAAGGGAACAAACAACCCCAGAGTGACTGTGATCTATGTGTGCACTTAAGGGAAATATGTACTTTACTGTGTGTATTAGTTATCCTTTCCTCTTCTATGAGACGACCTCCCTGGTGTTAGTGGTGAGGACTGAGGCTCCTTGATTGCTGGGCCAGGGCACGGTCATCACACTAGGTATGAGAAAAAGTGTATACTTCTCCAACTTTGGTTTACATAATTTTGAACTGTCAGGTTCATTTGTTAACTTTCATTCTGACAAAAGGTAAAAGTATGGCAAAGGTTTTATCGACAATTTATTTTTATGAGGAAGAATCTGCTTTAAATAACTTGGTTTCTTCTTTTGTACAGGCCACTACTAATTATTTGCAGTGTGTGTATGCCTCTACTGATATTTCTTCCAGAGTTATGGCCACTGGTATATTTTAACTGGCTGCTTTCTCAGAACCTTCCAGATGATCCAGGAAACCTCAAAGATTTTTCAGTTCTCCTTTTCCAAAAAGGGATTTTCTCTCTCTTTTCATTTTTGGCAAAAATCAGATAAACAGCTTCTAAGAAGGAAAGGCAAGGGACTTCCAAAAAGAAGTCTGCAACCACCCAAAACCTATTAAACTATTCAAGAGACCTTGTGACCCACTCCCACTGTGGTACCCTTTTTCTTCCAGAAAGTCTTAATCTCCACTTTTCTCTTTGGCAAAAGACTGTATCAGACAAATGTGTTCTGAATATCATTTATATCATTCATCAAGGTTGCAGATGGTAGTGGAAAGAATATCTTCCTTTATAGGCATCATTCCTCATCCTCCAGATCAGACTCTTTTGATCCCACCTATTCTTCATGACATATGGTTCCAAGTACTCACAGATCCAGTTCATCCTTCCCAAGTGCTCTTATTGCCAAAGAAAATGCTTGGAGACCAGTTATGGATCTTTCTTTTGTAAAGCTGTTTTTGACAGTGCCCTAATTCATAATAAGTCATTTCCCGACCTGTTACCTCTTCTTCCTTTTTCAAGTTTCCTGTTAACACTAGACTTATCTGATATTTACCACATCCTTATTCATCCAGAGTTCAGACATTTCTTAAGGTTTTGGATGCCTGTATCACATTATCAGTTCTCTACCTTAACCTTTGGACTGTCCACTGCACCAAGTGTGTTCAAAAAGTGATCTATCTTTAAATATAGTTCATTGCAGGATACACGTTTTTCCACATTTAGACAATTTGCTTATCTTTGCAGAGTCTTTTTCAAAGTATCAGGAATCTCAGTCATGGGTGACAGATCTCCTACACAAGCTGGGATTCTAAGAGAACACTCAAAAGTCTTTCTTGACTCCCTCACATGTGTCTGTGTTCTTGGGATGTCAACTAGACACCTCTGTTCAAAGTGCTTTTCTTCCACAGTAACAAAACACATCTTTATTTAGATCTGTTTCTAACGTTTTCCACTCAGATTTTGGTCACTGCAAGGGGAATACCTGAGGAATGTGGATCTCATGGCATCTATGATTCTCATGATACTCCTGGCAAGACTCCAAATGAGGAAGATACAGTGGTATCTGAAAACTCTTTGGTCTCAGCATCAACACCCTTTATCTTCAAATTCTACTGCTGGAGTTTGTTAGAAGAGAAATATTTTGGTGGAGACAACAGATATCCTTGAAACCAGGTCTCACCTTCTCCATCCCTGCCCCAAAGCAGTCAGTCAACACAAATCCTTCACATTTTGCTTGGTGAGAAGTGTCACTAGGGTTAAAAGTGCAGGGGTGTGGGATACGAAGGACAAACACAAGCACATAAATACCTAGTAGATGCTTGCCCTGAACAAGACACTCTCCTCTCAAAACCATCTCCAGCCTTCGGTACCTCTTCAAACTGATTTCAGACAATATCACATTTATGTGGTACATCAACAAAGCAAGGAGGAACCAGGCAAAACACGCTTTGCAGCTCTGCAGACTAGCCATGTTTGCTTGGGATACATTCACATTACATTCTCACTCTGAAGGCACATCCTACATTCTGTCAGAACAAAACTATGTGACAGACAAGCTGAGCAGGACCAGGGCAGACCATCATGAATGGAAAATAGATCAGAGAGTCTTCCAACATTTGATCCATAAGTGGGGAGTTCCTCGAGTAGAACGTTTTGCCTCATCTTTGAACAATCAACTGGCAGGTTTCTGCTCCAAGATATATGCAAGAAGGCCTGAAAGACAGATGCCTTTTTTCCCCTTTGGACAGGAATGGTCATGCATGCTTTCCCACCCTTTCCACAGATATGCAGGGAACTTCTGAAGATTCAGAAGGAATTTCCCAAGATCATTGTGATGACTTCCTTCTAGCCTAGGCAACTGTGGTTCTTCTTTCTTTCATAAATGGCCAGGGGCAATTACCACGCGCTTCCTCACAGAATGGATCTACTCACATAAGAACAGGGGTGTCTGATGTACTCAGAAGTCAATCATTTTCAACTGACTGCCTGGATGATAAGGTCTTAATTAATTTTAGGCACTTGCTTACTGAGGACATGCAGCAGGTACTAACGGAGACAAAAGTCTGCTGCTAGAAAATCATTTGCAAATGGAAATGTATTTCTTATTGGTGCCAACAACATAACCAGCACCAATTCAGAACTAGTTGTTCTCTGGTCTTACAATATTTGTGCGAGTTATTATCCTATGGTCTTTCTTATTCCTCTATCACTGTTAATTTACTAGCTATTTCAGCATGTCTGCCCATAGCTCCTCCTCTTTGAAAGGCAGTCTCATGTCAAAATGCTCTTGAAAGGGGTTTTGAAGAAGAGGCTGCCAAATTAACCAGTGATCCCTCACTGGGAATCTATTTTTTTGTTACTGAAGCTAACACGATCTGTTTGAACCAGCTAATCTGGCGAACTTGAGGTTCTTAACATGGAAAACAGTTTTAATGACTGCTCTGACCTCTGCAAGAAGGGCATCTGAATTGCAAGTGCTTACAGTGAGTCAACCCTTCTTCATTTTCCACAGGGAGAGAATTACTTTGAGAACTAATCTTTCTTTTATGCCTAAAATGGT
The DNA here is from genome assembly GCF_019279795.1 of Protopterus annectens. Taxonomy (NCBI): domain Eukaryota; kingdom Metazoa; phylum Chordata; order Ceratodontiformes; family Protopteridae; genus Protopterus; species Protopterus annectens. The sequence continues at coordinate 376,301,542 of NC_056742.1, forward strand.
ACCGGAGTTTAGTATAACCCAAACCATCCATATCACCATTTTCTTTACTGAATCTAAAAATGAGAGAGACAGGATACTCATACCTCAGATGTCCACAGACAACTCAGATATTATCCTGACAGAACCGAATCTCTCACATCTTTGGATCAATTGTTTATTTCTTGTTAAGGTAAGAAGAAGGGGGCAACCTGTGTCAAAACAGACTATTTCCAAATCTATTCCAGGCAGGGTGAAGGCCCTTTCTACCAGGGCCTTGGCTTCATCTACTGCTTTTTGGAAAGGATTGGGTTCTAAAAATATTCTAGAAGCTGATACTTCTTCTTACGTACATACTTTTAACAAAGCACTATAAGCTGGATTCCTTCACTAGTTCCAGAACCAGATTTGCTAAGATCACTCTCCAGGGTTTCTTAGACTCGTCTCTTTCCACCAACCAAATGTAGTTAGTTATGGTAATCTAACCATATAGCTAAAACTGCTGCAGCAGTGATCAATATGATGAACATAGTACAATTGTGTAAGGTTAACTTACCATGACGGTAGATGTTCGAATAATCACTGCAGCAGTAGCTGCTCTCTCCTTCCACCCCCCCTTGTTTTTTTGTGTAGTTTTTATGCTACAGTGCGGACACTTATGTTTTGCTGTTCCTAGCATTGTCCTTTCAGGGATCTGCCTCCTTCCTTCTACAAAAGATCTGAAGGGCTTTGCACCCAAGCCCGTCTTTTTCAACAGCTCAGCTTGAGCTGTTTGACAGTGTGGGTGTCCTGTGGCATTGGAACTCGACCGATTGTTATATCCTTGGCAGGATATAATCCCACTGTATCCTTGGCAGGACATAGCCCATATAGCTAAGGCTACTGCAGCAGTGATGACTCAAACATCTACTGTTATAGTAAGTTCAACTTACATAACTGTACTTTATTTTCAGCACATTATGGAGTTTAATTTAACTTAACTTATCAGTTTTCTGATGAACAGCTGAGTATTCTAAAACAGATTTGTTATTTTCTCTAGGAGAATGGTTTAGGCTGGTGGTTACTCTGAAAGACTTAAAAATGTTTTAATAGCAAACTAAATCTGCACTCTATATTGAGTGACCTGGATACTATGTCACACCCCTTGGGCTTAAACAAAAAGTGTTTTCAATCCACAGTTACAATCTGCAGTTCTTGCATATGAAACTGCTTATGAATTAAGCATAATATCCTTGTCAGTTCAGCTTTCAAAAATTGCTTTTATAGTGTGAGCTGTGGTACGAAGACGCACTTAAGTTACAAAGCTTGTGTGATATAAGCTTTATAAAGACAGACAAGGGTGAGGGTTTAAGTCAAATTACTAAAACTGACTATGTTGACAGTACTTTATATTTAATGAATGGACTGAAGTTTATCAGGAAATTAAACCAGACTTCATTTTTTTGAATGTTGTAAGAAACTGGATGTGAATCTAGTAGATCTGTTTTTGCTAATTTTCCAAGCCCCTCACATTACAACGGGGGTAATGTCTGTTATTCCAAAGATTTATAAAAAAAAAAATTGTTACCCCAACCGTTCAGTCTAGCTATTTCAGCTGGTATATCCAAAAAAAGACACTCTTGCCCTACTGGACTACATGAAGAGAGACATGTAAGAGCTCTCCGATCTTGAAGCCCAAGTAGGTATCACCCTAGCCCTGAATAGCATCCTGCCATCACCCAGAAGGATACCACAGTACAAGGACAATATGATTGACTTCAACAATTGGCTAAGCTTCTGGTGTCATTCTAAGGGGATCCAGTATCTGTCTGCCTGGGATAACATGATCGACAGACCACGACGCTTTGCCCTGGGGATTCCGGATACTGGCTAAGGCTCTTGCCACCCCTATAGTGCCTTTTTTGGGCAAGGTTCAAATGACAAATTCAAAACCTAACAGGTAAAGCAAGCAAAATCTAAGGGTAATGCTACTCAATGCTAGAAGTCTAAACCTCAAAATGCATTCACTCGAGGCACTCCTTAAAATGGAGAACATTGACATCTGTGCAGTAACAGAGACCTGGTTCAAGGCTCCAGAGAGCACCCCTGCATTACCAGACTATAATTCATACCACACCTTTCGGCCACCTAACCTTGATCAAAACACTAAAGGCAGAGGCGTGTCCATATTCATTAAGGATATCCAAACCTCCAGGCTAGCTGCTCAGCATAACGCATCCAAGATTATCCACGTGCAACTAACTCTGGGCAAGACTGCAATCCAAATTGTAACTTGCTACAGATCCCCCACCATGCCCCAGGATTCCCACTCCTCATTTCTTGACACACTGGAAAATATTAGAGTACAACCCAACACCCTAATAATGGGCGATTTCAACTACCCCACCATTAACTGGGAAAACTACTCATGTACCAACTTGCTCAACGTTTTCTGGAATTCATAAATTCCAACGCCTTGGATCAACTTATCCACACCCCCACCAGGGGCAACAATATCCTAGACCTGGTCATTACCAACATGGGCGACCAGTGTTCGACACCAGTGTCCTCTTTCCTCATTCCTCGTTGTTCAGATCCGACCACAAGCTAATCAGCCTACGCATCCACATCCCAATCCCACCCCCCCATTAGGGAAACTGCCATAAAAAAGTTCTCCAAAGCCAACTTCATGCTTCTTAAGACAGGAGTGGCAAACTTCATGACACCCATTCAGATGGACAATAGAGGTACGACTGCTGAATCCTACACAAATGTACTTTATAAACACTTAAACGAGTGCATGGAACGTGCTGTCCCTAACAGAACCAATATGCTATCCTCCAAAAAAAGGAAGCCAATCTGGTGGTCCTCTGCCATAAACAAACTCTACAACAGAAGAAAGAAACTGTTGCAAAAAAGAGTAAAATTCCACGATTGGAGGAACTCCCTGGTCAGCCTCAGTAAGAAGCTGAGATCCCTCATAAAATCCTCCAAAGCTAGTTATGAAAACAAAATTGCCACCGATTCTAAAGACAACCACAAAGCATTCAATAGCTATGTCAAGAATCTCAATGGCAACACTCAGATCTGCTCTGAGTTACAGCACAATGGCACTAAATATACAGAACCAACTGATATTGCCAACATCCTGGCAGATAGGTTCAGTGCTAACTTTACCCCCTCTCACCCCCAAAAGGGCCCATCTCTATACGAGAAAAATGCAAAGTTCCTGTAATCACGGCTGCACAGGTAAAAACCACACTCTCCAAAGCCAAGAAGACAGCATCCATGGGAACTGACAACATCCCAAGCTGCATTCTACATGAACTACAGAATGAACTTGCACCTCACCTAAGCACCACATTCAATCACAGCCTCACCTCAGGCTTTGTGCCCACTGAATGGCACACAGCGACGGTTATCCCACTCCACAAAGGGGGAGCCACCATGGACCCCGGGAACTACTGCCCCATTAGTCTAACGAGCCTGGTCTGCAAGGCCATGGAACGTATCATCATGAAACTTATAAACAAAGACATTGGTAATCTCCAAACTCTGAACCCCACCCATTTCAGATTTGTAAAAGGCAGATCATTTCTACTAAACCTTACAGACTTCTTTGAAGCAATCACCAAAGCCATAATTGAGGGTAAGGTGGTTCACACAGTCTATCTATATCTCGCTAAGGCTTTTGACACCATCCCCCACTCTGGAATTATAGATAAACTCACTAAACTAGGTATAAATCCCTATGTCACAAGATGGGTTGCCAACTGGCTCATGGACAGAACCCACACTGTGAAAGTAGCAGACTCCAAATCTGACTTCAGACCAGTGACAAGTGGAGTACCACAGGGTTCAGTCCTGGGTCCTCTCCTGTTTGGTATCCACTTTTCTGAAGTACAGGTTAACACACAAGGTTGTTGGCTAACTAAGTTTGCAGATGACTGAAAACTAGGAGCCATAATTGAAACTCCTAATAATGTGGACATCCTAGAAAAGGGCCTCTCTGAGACAGATGCCTGGTGTTAAAGCCATGGCCTCAAGCTCAATGCCAAAAAGTGCACTGTCATCCCCTTTGGTAAAAACTCTGTAGCCATGAGTTACCACATTGGTGGTAGTCTACTTAACACCGAAAGTGTGATAAGAGACCTTGTGACACAGGTGGATAGTAGTCTCTCCTTTGATAATCACATCACCACAGTAGTCAGGAAATCCTTCTACGTGGCACACCTTATCACAAAAGGTTTCTCATCCAGGAAAAAAGAGGTCACTGTTCCCATTTATTCGTAACTCATTAGGCCAATTATAGAGTACAGCACCCCTTTTGGTATGTACCTCACAAGACATTTACAACTGGAAAGGTCACAGAAATACCTCACAAAGAGGATTACTGGCCTCAAACAGATGCCCTATGCAGACCGTCTCAAAAAACTCCAGCTTTACTCCGTTGCATATCGCCTACTCAGAGGCGATCTCTGCCTAACATACACAGCTATGTCTAACCAAGAGCTGTTGGACATGCTCCACTTAAAGAAATCTCAATCCCTCCGAGCTACACACTCTAGGGACCTAAACCTTGTCACCACAATAAATAGAACATGCTGGAGGGATAGATTCCTGTCCCAGAGACTTCCCATACTCTGGAGCAAACTACCTATCTATATCAAACAAAGCTCCTCATTAACACTCAAGAAAAATCTTGACTGGATGGTACATAGGAAATTCATTCCAGGGATCACCTCTGTGACTCTGCTCGACAGAGACACAGGAAAATAATTTTCTTGGGTGGTGAAAACCAGGGTACCTTTTTGGCTAGGCTTGTATAGGCCCTAGGGCCAATAGCCTAGTACCTACCTATGAACCTATACAGTGGATTTAAAAAGTGTACCCACTCCTGTTAAAATGCCAGGTTTTTGTGATATAAAAATATTAGACAACAATAAATCATTTCAAAACTTTTCCCTCCTTTAATGTGACCTATAACCTGTACAATTCAATTAAATCAAACAAATCTATTAGGGGAAACAAATATAAAAAACAAAAAAACGTACAATACGCTGGTTGCATAAGTGTGCACACCCTTAAACTAGTACTTTGTTGAAGCACCTTTTGATTTAATTACAGCATTCAGTCTTCTTGGGTAGGAGTCTATCAGCATGGCACATCTTGACTTGGCAATATTTGCCCACTCTTCCTTGCAAAAGTGCTCCAAATCTGTCAGACTGTGAGGGCATCTCTTGTGCACAGGTCACCACACAGATTTTCTATTGGATTTAGGGCTGGGCCATTCCAAAACTTTAATTTTCATCTGGCAAAGCCATTCTTTTGTTGATTTGGATGCATGCTTGGGGTCAATGTAGTGTTGAAAGGTGAAATTCCTCTTCATCTTTAGCTTTCTAGTAGACACCTGAAGGTTTTGAGCCAAAAGTGACTGGTATTTGGAACTGTTCATAATTCCCTCCACCTTGACTAAAGTCACAGTTCCAGCTAAAGAAAAGCAACCCCAAAGCACGATACTGCCACCACCATGCTTCACCATGGGGATTGTGTTCTTTTGGTGATGGGAAGTGTTTTTGCACCAAACGTACCACTTGGAATTGTGCCCAGAAAGTTCAACCTTGGTCTTAACGGACCATAACACATTTTCCCACATGCTTTTGGGAGACTTGATGTATTGTTTTGCAAATTTTAGCTGAGCCTGGATGTTTTTCTGTGTAAGAAAAGGTTTCCATCTTGCAAAACTACTCCATAGTCCAGACATATTGAGAATACGGGAGATTGTTTTCGCATGAAGTACACAACCAATACTTGCCAGAAATTCCTGCAGCTCCTTCCGTGTTGCTGTGGGTCTCTTAGGAGCCACCCTGACCAGTTTTTGTCTTGTCGTTTCATCAATTTTGGAGGGACGTTCAGTTCTTTATAACGTCACTGTTGTCCCATACTTTCTCCACTTTTTGATCACTGTCTTCACTGTGTTCCATGGTATATCCAATGCTATTGAATTTTTTTTTTGTACCCTTCTCCTGGCTGATACTTTTCAACAATGAGATCCCTTTGATGCTTTGTAAGCTCTCTGCGATCCATGGCTTTTGCTGTAGCAGGCAACTGAGTAAATGTCAGGAAAATCCTACTAGGACAGCTGAACTTTATTTGGGGTTAATTAGAATCTCTTTAGTGTACCCAAGAAGACCGAATGATGTAATTAAATCAAAAGGTGCTTCAACAAAGTATTAGTTTAGAGGTGTGCGCACACAACAAAGTATTAGTTTAAGGGTGTACACACTTATGCAACCAGTGTATTGTAGATTTTTTATTTTTTCCCTTAACAGATTTTTGTTTGTTTTCAATTGAATTGAACAGATTATAGGTCAGATTAAAGGTGGGAAAAGTTGTGAAATGATTTATTCTGGTCTCATTTTTTTATATCACAAAACCTGGCATTTTAACATGGGTATGTATACTTTTTATATCCTTTGTATATATTGCTTTCCAATTTTTGGACTGCCTTGCATTGTTTAATGTGTTGCTCATCACTGTGGATATTGTTTCCTTATATTTCTGCATCCTACAGGACTTTGTTACCAACACTAACACCCTCCACACTCTCTTCTGCATAGCTTCCACACAGAACCCTACCCACTGAATACCAAATACTTCAACCATGTAAACGTTACATCCTGCAGTACCTATAACTTTTCTCCCTCACAAATATGCACATTCTCTCTCCACTGAACTTCTCCTTAAATTCTTTGCCGACATCACATCTTATGCATACATGGTCCTCCACTGCATACTACAAATCATCAATGCAATTCATTCATCCTACACAAACTCTCTTACTATAACCCCACACCTCATTAATACAACCTACACCCACTAGCTAAAACTCACATATGAAGTAAACCTTCCCCATACCTAAATCCAAATCACATGGAAATCCCAAAACATCTGGAAGATTTTAACCTGCTTAAGACGCAGCTCGATCCTATTCACTGGGGACATCCATCGAAACCCTGGCCCCACAACTCCCATCTCCGCTAGCAATTCAACAGTGAGTACTATAAAGATGACTAATACTGCAGGACGGTGGTTGTAATACATTCATACCAGAAGCATGTTTAAAAAAATACTCCACACTTGGACAGCCAACCACTGCTCTGACATCCTTATAGTAATAAAAACCTAGCTCAACAGTGAAATATAGGATGTACAAATCTTACTCAGAGGTTATAGTATCAATAGACTTCATCGCTTTACAAAGATGGCAGGTGGTGTTGCAATTATTTATGCAACAGTCTCCAACTATCACCATAGCCCAAGTCCATTTCATAATTTGCCAGTGCTGAAATAATAGCAATATCCATATTAAACCTGAGCTAGCATAAATTCTTAAGCATCATAACCCTGAAAGTTCCTCCCAACAAAAACAAAAACATCAACATCAATGACTGCATCTTATCTTGGGCTAATAAAAAATTACACAAGAAACCATTGTGGCAGAAGCTGTCAATACAAATTTGACTTCATTACAACACATATCCCCACTCTCAATCCATCAAACACTTTGTTTTTTATTCAGCTCATCAGCAACTCAACTATGTATAATAAAACTAACTGAATACTCCTAACTGTAACTGATATTCTCACTCCAACTGTCTAATTAATAAAAAAGGGTCTGTTGCCATGGATATGAATGTTCCTACTGTCTCCGTTACCAGCTTGGTGGACACATGGGCATCCTGAGGCAATGTAGAAGCTGTCTCATATTTAATGACAACCAGTTAATTCTCAAACAAACTGATATGGTATGTGAGAGATGTATTTACACAACATCACTGGAGGCAAAGCTCTCATATAAAAGTACTCCTAATGTCAATAAGGTTGTCAGTAGTACACACTCTGCACCCATAATGCACAATTCAAAGCAGACATATAGACCCACATTGGCTGAGGCACTTACATGTAACCTTCCTAAACCGCAAAGATCTCCTAGATGAAGTGCACTTAACAAATACCCTCAGCAACCCCAAATACGCTCTTTCAAAACAACACCCACATCAACACATAGAGCTACATCTCATGGAGCCTCTACCTCTAAGCCCATAAGGCAAATCACCACACAATCCGGCATTCTATTAATTGGAGACACCATTGCAAGACACACTGATGTCCCTCTCACCAGGGCTGAGTAAGGAGAAAGCTACGGTCAGTTGCTTATCAAGGGCTAGGATCCACCACATTACGCATGCACTCAGGTCATTGGACCACAAATATCAATATGACTCAGTCGTAGTCCATGTGGAAGTAAATGACCTGAGATGTACCACCCTAGACTATATGAAGAGAGACATCATGGAGCTCTCAGAATATGTATCTCATGCTGGTATGAGCCTAGCACTGAGAAGCATTTTACCTTCTCCAAGGATGATGCCACAGTAAGAACAAAAGATGATTAACTTTAATAACTGGCTTAGTTCTGGTGTCATTCTAATGGGGTGCAATATTTGTCAGCATGGAAGGAAATGGCTAACAGACCACGCTGCTTTGCCAAGGATGGTCTGCACCTTTCCCCTCTAGGTTTTTGAATATTAGCTAAAACATCATCTTCCCCCATACTGACTTTTTTAGGCAATGCCAAACTGAAAGAACTTCTGACAAAGCAAATCAAAACCAAGAAAATCTAAAGGTATTACTGCTCAATGTAGGAGTCTAAACAAAAAAACTTCACTCCCTAGAAGCTCTCTTTACCCTAGAGAATGCTGATGTCTGTGCGGTCACTCAGATATGGTTTAAAGCCACGCAGAGGACACCAACAGTGCAATGTTATAATGTCTTCCACACATTTAGGCTAACTATTTCACAGGCAAGGATTAAAGGTGGCGGTGTCTCTATATACATCAAAAATAAATACACTTCAAGGCTGGTCAAACAGGACAATGCAATTAAGCTGTTCCATGTTCAAATCACCATAGGGTAAATTCCAATACCATTTCCTTGCAAGCTATAGTTCCCCCTCTATGACCCAGGAAACCCATACCATGTATTTAAACTTATTAGAAACACTAAGTATCCAACCCAACACTACATTCATAGGTGATTTTAATTACCCCACTATTAACTGGGAATCCTATATGACACCAATTGTACATGCACAGAGATTCCTGAATTTTGTAAACCCAAACTCCCTGGACCAGAGAGAGTCAATATGCCAACCAGGGGTGCAATCATACTGGATCTGGTCCTCACTAATATGGGAGAATGCTGCACTTTCCCTACTGTAATGTCTTCCCTAGTAAGGTCAGACCACAAACTGATCTTCTTTGAAGTAAAAATAAAACCTGGAATATTCAGGAACTATTCTAAGGCTAACCTCCTGCTATTAATTGAGAAATTGGCAAAATTTCAAGCCCCCATGAACTGAGAACACTTCTGCCTATGCAGAACTGTTCACAGAAACCCTGTACAAGCATGTTAATAGCTGCATAGAGGTAGTTGTACCCACTAGGAAGTAGTACAGAACTAACTCAAAAAACAAGCCATCCTGGTAGAATCACAAAATCAATCACCTGTACAACAGGAGGAAGAAAAATCATGATAAGACTTAGGAGGTGCAGCACCCAGCAGGATAAACACACTCTCATAAAACTAAACAACTCAGAGGACAAATAAAGTCTACCAAAGCCAAACTTGAGGTATGTTGACCTCCCAGGCCAAGAACAACCACAAAGCATTCTTTAGCTATGTCCGCAACCTCAAAGGCAAAACACAATTGTGTGCAGAGCTCATTGGAAATGGAGCCACCAATAGTGAGGCAGAAGATATAGCAAACATCCTGGCTGATAAACTCAGCTCCGACTTTACTCCTCTCTCCCCCTCAACCTTCCCTCAGGAAATATCATCAAATATAACTCACCCTACTATCACTAGGGAACAGGTCCTTAATGCTCTCTCTCTAGGACCGAGAACACTGCATCAGTGGGCCCAAGCAATATCCTAGGATGCCTTCTAAATAGCATGAAATATGACCTATCAGGGTCTCTGGAATTACTATTTAACTGTAGCCTCCAAACAGGCTTTATGCCTCATGAATGGAGAAAGGCAACAGTCATCCCTCTGCACAAAGGTGGCCCATCTACAGACCCTGGGTACGACAGACCCATAAGTCTCACTAATCTTATTTGTAAAGCCATGGAAAGAATTACCATGGAGATGATCAAAAGAGATACAGTAAACCTCAAGACACTGGTCCCAACCAAGTTTGGATTCTTCAAGGGCAGATCATGCCTACTCAACCTGGTGGTCTTCTTTGAGAAGGTCACCAAAGCAATGGATGAGGGCAAAATTGTTCACACTGCCTACTTTGACCTGGCCAAGGCATTTGACACAATACCCCACTCGGGCAGTGTTGACAAACTCAAGAGGTTAGGTACAAACCCGTATGTCACCCAGTGGATAGCCAAATGGCTTCACAGACAGGACCCAGGAAGTTAGAATTGGGGAGTCAACCTCTAAAATGAGGCTAGTCACAAGTGGAGTCCCTCAGGGATCAGTCCTTGGACTGCTCCTTTTTGGCATTTACTTCTCAGAAGTCAAGGCCAATGTCAATGGTCTCTGGCTGACTAAATTTGCAGATGATTGCAAATTAGGAGCTGTCACTGAATCTCACAGTGACATAAATGTTCTACAGGAGGGGCTGACACAGAAACAACTGGTGTCTGAGCCATGGACTAAAATTAAATGTAGAGAAATGCATAATAGTATCCTCTGGGAAGTCATCTATCCCTGGTAACTATCATATTGACAAAATATCCCTTAGGGTTGATCCAGTAGTCAGGGACTTAGGAACACACATAAATAGCAATCTAGCCTTTAACCATCACGTGTCTACAGTGGTGAGGAAATCATTCTATGCTGTGCAACTTATAAACAAAGGTATGGCATCTAGGTCCAAGGAAGTCATTGTTCCACTGTATTCAACATTCATCAGACCTGAGTACAATGCTCCCTTTGTATGTAATTATCCAGACATATCCAACAATTGGAACATCCACAGAGATTCCGCACTAAAAGAATACAGGGTGTAAGTAATATGCCCTATGCAGACTGCCTCAATGCCCTTTCCCTGCATTCTGTCTCCTTCAGGCTTTTGAGGGGAGATCTATGCCCGACATGCAGGGCATTGTCAGACCCCACTCTGATGGGCCTTCTGCATATCCACAAAACAAACAGTAACAGAATTACCCATTCTAAAGACTTAAACCTTGCCTGTGATATAAACAGGACCTGCTGGAGAGATAGGTATGTATCCCAGAGACTACCCTGTGTATAGAACAGGCACCCCATCCATGTAAAGCAGAGTTCCTCCCTAGCCCAATTCAAGTGCAACTTGGATAACTGGATGGGAAACTGGAAATTCATCCTTTGTTTGGCACCTATGTCTCTAATGGATACAGGTTGCCTGTAAGTGTTTCATCTCCCAAGCCCATGTTTACACTTATCAAGGTTAGCAGAACTTGTCAGAGATGTGGGATGCATGGCCAGGTTTAAAAAGGCCCTTGTGATCTTTAGCCTTTTAAACAACTATGAACTTATAAAACTATACAGAGACCATAACTGAATACTTCTCACACCCCAATAAAATAAATATAGCTGGCAAACTATCTGATTCCTTATGTGACCACCAGCCTACATCTGCCATGTATTACTTAAGAAAAAAGTGTAAACCCTCACACTATACGTTAATCGGAAACATTTCCAAAATCAATCTAGACAACTTAAAAAACAATAAAACACATTAAGCAAAACTTTTTGAACAAAGAAAAAAAAATCACTCGGAAACCAAACCAAAATCCACATGAAAAATAGTGACAAAGTATACAAGATCTGGCAAGCAAATAAAACAGATTCAACTCTGCCTACCGACCGCTCCCTACATAATAAAATCAAATCCAGTACTCAACTAAACCCTATCCCCAACTTAAACCAATTATACAACATTCTTGCATTTTAACAACCGTTTCTTCAATGTGATCACTTCTGTACTAGAATTATGCTAATCAAGCTACCCAAACACATTCACCTGCCCCAGACTATACCCTTTTCTATCCAGCCTGTCCATACTGCTACTAGTGTTAAGCACCACCTTCAAAATCTTAAAATAACCTCATTGGCAGCGGGCAACCTACACGATAAATACCTCAAGATGGCAGCTCATGTACTATAATTTACAGCCTTCCAACTAAATAATAGATCTGTTCAAGAATCTGACAGTTAATACATGGAAACAATTCATAATTCCTCTGAATAAAGGAGGCACCTCTACAGACTTGGAAATCTTCAGACCCACAGCAATACTCATCTTACAGAAAAGCATTCACACACAACTTCTTGAAGACCTCACTGACAACAGAACATTTCATCCTTTAGCATGGTTTTCAACACAAACTACAGATAGAGTATGGTTAGCATTTCTTAATACAATATACAAGCACAATAATACCAGAAATTCTATTGTCTCAATACTGCTAGGCCTAACCAAAGCTTTCAACAATGCCACTCATCTGAAATTACTTCACAGACTCGCCACACTTGGTCTCCCCATCTAGTCCAGCTTGGTTCACTAGATACCCCAAAAAATATTGCAATGCGTTAGGGGGAACAACTCAATCTCAACATGCCCCCCCTGTAACAGTAGGTTTCCCTTGGGGATCAATATTAATACCCTTCTACTAGTCAATATTTTTATAAACTACCTATCCACAGCATTCAACCAAGGCAACTTTAATACAGTACGCAGATGATTCACCGATCTTCTACATAAATAACATAACCGACACACAAAGCATGACACAGCTGTCTTAACTCTTCCACAAAAAAATAGCTCAGAGAATCACAGCTGGTACTCAGTCATATGAAAATTAAACTGATGATCTTCAGCCCACAAAAATTCTCAGCCATCAAACTTCCTTCACTATTTTCTCAGATGACAAGACCCATTTAGAAATAGTAACTCACACTAAACTGCTGGGTGTCACCATAGATGAGAACATACATTTCTATCTTCCTTTCAGAACAACTTCAACAGCTTTCCTGCTCTGAAAACTTCTTTAAGGCACCAGTCTTTACAAACCTTCAGTCTGTTATTACCAATAAAGTAGAACAATGGTTGTAATAAAACTACATGCAAACCTCCCCAACAAAACCCACCACTGCTCTCAATAAACTACCTAGCACTCTGTCAACTAAAGCTAAAACAGAAAATCCTTTACCATCCTAACCAATATCCATTTTTCAGTAAGGTTTTACAACAGCATCAACCCTCAAGATACACCTTTAATCTAATGACAAACAACTGACGTTGAAAAATCAGCTAATTACTTTGGGGATCACTTATACTCCCCACCTTTGTGTCCAAATTGTGGAACAGCCTCCCATCAACTGTTAGACAGATTTGCCACCCTGAAACTTTTAAAACCGCTGTAAAGTCAAACCTAATCAGTTCCCATCTCTGCAAACATAATTTTACACTGATCTTCCTACAGCTGGCAATCATTCTGCAAACATCTCTGTGTACTGCGATGTATAAGTGATTGTATATACTCTGTGTTGCAAATTTCTACAAAAATACTTTAAACAGCCCAAACTAACCAATGACTACATCTAACATGCTTTGCAAATACTTTGTACAATCCATGCTAAATCACAAGTTTAAACTTCAGTTAACATAATTTAATAATGGATCACAAGCTATAATTTGCTACTTTTCCTCAGAACTGAATAATTTTCTTATACAATGTTATTCTGTAACTGTTTATTTCACTAATTGCTGTGTTTGCTTATACCTTCTTGTATCTAATGCCTGTTGTTTTACAATACTAGTCTGTAACTTTTTTATGTCATCAACTGCAATGCTCATTTATCCTTTGCTGTTTTTGAAAGCTTTTCACTAATTGCTGTGTTTGCTCATACCTTCTTGTATCTAATGCCTGTTGTTTTACAATACTAGTCTGTAACTTTTTTATGTCATCAACTGCAATGCTCATTTATCCTTTGCTGTTTTTGAAAGCTTTTCTCCCCAGGCTTTTGCTGAGTCTCCTCACTCTAGACAGACTTTACCAGTTCTCAAATGCTAATAAATAAATAGTCTCATATACCGATAATTTATTTAAAGGGACTAATTTTATAAAATAATATTTTCATTTAATGGGAGGTATCATAGACAATCTAAGTGTGAAGCTGCTGGTGCTTCCATGGTACCAGCTTCCTCCAAGTTACTAATTCCTACATGGGAGGAGGAATTTGTATACAAGATGGATGACTTTAAAAATGTTTTATTTTATTGTTACTGTATTGATCATATCTAGTTAGGTTAAAAAGAATATTTCCCCTGGTTTTTACATATAATGAATATATACCAGTTTTGATTATGATGAAGATGTTTTTATTCTACGATTTACTCAAAGAAAGCTTCTGCTTACTCTTATCAGCCAATTTCCTGCCATGGAAGGAAAAGCCATTGTGTTACATGTTACAGACTTCCTTTTAATGGCCATGTTTTAGAAAGTGAGTAATACATTTTACTGATACGTTTATGGACAGAATAAATGGCTACAACTTAATTAGCAGCATTACTAATGATACAGCTGCTGACAGGAAAACTAATCTTCCTCCAGTGTTACACAGTGGCCTAAACAATAATCATAGTAATATATTTAATGACCGGGTTAGTTCCACTAGGCTAGTGGCCACTTTTCAGGGGAGACCTGAGCTGATATTTATACTGCCACGGGAAATCGGAGTAAAGTTTCAGGGAACTTCCTCTATTACAGTATTTTCATTCTGAGGGGGAACATTTTTGCTGCTGCACTTCCTGCTTCTTTTCCTGGCACAAACAGGCTAGGAGAAGCTGTATAGTAATGGAAAGACAACAGAATTGTTCTGTTGGTGACAGGAGTGTGTGTCCGTCAGTCAGACTGAAAATGGTTGAAAATTGAGTGGATAGCACAGTCACCATTTAGCTGACTTTAAACCTCAGGATTCTGAAGAAGCTGTTGTAAGTGAAATTGCTTCTGGATGTTTGCCTGATTAAAAACTGGTTGGTTTATTGAACAAAGGTGATCCTGCAGCAGAGTATAAGATTTCATGGTCGGATATGACGGAAAAGGTTCTTGGAATGGGCAGTGAGTTGGATGGAAAACAAATGATTCCCGAGTTGTATGGACATAAGGTTACAGGAGGGATGCAATCTGGAAAATCATAAGGTGATCCAGTTGAAAGAACAAAAGGTACTGTAAACTTTTTTTTTTTTTTAAATAAAAAGATTTGCTGTTTGGATAAGACAGAAGAAATAGATATTTTGTGTGGGATAATTTAGTGTTAGCTTTGGGTTTTGAAGCAAAAGACATTAGATCCTTGATTCATTTGGGTAATGAGACATTTTGTGACTTAATATTTGAGGCTAAACACTTAATAGAAAGATTTTTGTTTAACTGTGTTAAAAGGACTGTTACCCATGGAATGAATTTCTATTTTCTGGACAAAGACTTGATTAAAAAAAGTGTTTGTTCAATGATGAAACTGAGTTAAAAAGGTGTTTAAAGTTATTTTTCATTTATGTTATTCAGTTTCTGATATTGTACAAGTTAAAACATGAGAGGGGTATTTGGAACGAGGGGTGGGAAGTGGTTATTTTAAAATATATATAAAATGAGATAAAACATTTACCAAGTGTTTTATATATATTGATGGTAATAGAGGAACAATTAGGCATATGGGACAGCCGAAAACTTGCTTTTTGGAGGGGAATTCAATCATCTGATAAATGAGTGTAGAAAAATAATATGTAATCAATGCTGGGAGAAAGGTAATATGATGAATAAGTGTGAAAAGGAATGTAGACTATGTAACAGTGAAGGACATTCTTGGTTTGATTGTAAAAAGAATAAGCAATATAATGCTGAGCAGGATGATGAGGACATATTGTAATGTCGGAAAATAATGAGGAAGTAGGAGAAAAAACTGTTAATGAAGTAATAAAAGGTGACTTGGATAAATTTGTTATATTACAGCAGGATTAATGTAACTTTACTGAAGGTGTCGAAAATGAAGAAATTGGCAGTGATAACTTACACGTTTATGAAGGGAGTGTAAAGGATGTTACGGAAAAAATTGTTAGATGCTAGGGTGACGGTGAGGAAAAGAAGATCTAAAAATATATCACCAAAGATTAAAAAGAAAGGTAAGGAGTATTTTTAGATGCGTTTCAGTTAAGGAAAACAGTGCAAAATCTGATTCTGAGGATCAAGGAATAATTAAACAAACTCATAAAAATATTCAATTGGAAAAATAATAAAAAAATAAGCAAAAACATTCAAATACTTCCCTTAAACTTAAAAGGAAGGAAAAATAATAATTGTAGAGTCCTTTCAGTAAATGTAAATAATATTGTTAATACTGTAAGAACGATAGGGATACTGGTATGGTGTGCTAAATATGATGAAGATATTATTCTTATAGAGCATGTAAGATTCCTGACAAGTGAAGAAAGATTTCAAACAGAAAAACTGTGGGGGAGAAAAATATTATGGAATTTAGGAAGTGAATGTTGTTATGAGGTGGCTATTTTGTGTAAAAAACCAGTAAACACATTTGATGCAATGTTGGTAAGGACTGGGAAGGTTAACTGTTATGGATGTGCGAGGAGAGAATATGTTTATGAGTATAGCACTACATGCACATACAAACGGCAAGGAAAGGGAGAATCTGTTTCATCAGATATTAGATTATGTGCTGGTTAACAAGAAACGTATTACTGCAGGGGGCTTTAACTGTGTTTTAAGGGAAAAATGCAAAAAGAAGGGGGAAGATGTTTAAAAAATGCAAGAAGTGATAAAATGTGGTAAATTAGCTGTGTAGAATAAATGTTAATGGACTTCATATAAAATACTGCATGATAAATATAGAAATCAGTCAGAGGTGGTTAGAAAAGATTGGGAAAAATGATTACATAAGAAAATCACAGGGAAACAATGGGAGGACATATGCATGGCTCCCAGATGTGCAAATAAGTCTAGAAGATTTAGGATTTTTGCTTGGAAATGTTTGCATATGTATTTTATAGACCAAGCAAACTGCAAGGAGTTTTTTCTTGGGTAGATGGCAAATGGAGGTGCGATGGAGAAAAAACAGGCAACTGGGAACAAGAAGTTATGTACTCACCATAACGTTCAATGTATGTAGTCCATCTTGCCTCACATTCTTACCCGTGGATTCGGAGCCGAACCTTGGCTCCGACTCAGTCATACTATAGCTCGAAGTCTTCAATTGGCTCGTGGCTAAGAGGTATCCCATGCTGCACTGCTCCCTTTCCCCAGACCTTGTTTGCTGCAAGCTCAGGCAATCACATCCCATACACACAACACATAGAGAGGAAGAATCAGCCCAAGAACAAAAGGAGTACTGAAACCAGAACTAACCTCTAGGCCCTCCAGGAGGGGGAAGGCGGGAGGGTAAGTAAGAATGTGAGGCGAGATGGACTACATACATCGAACGTTATGGTGAGTACATAACTTCTTGATGTTATGTAGTCCAATCTCGCCTACATTCTTACCCGTGGGACAGTGTCCCCAGCACCTGAAACTTGGGTGGCTCAGTGGAAAACACTCCTGAGCACTGCGGAACCAAAGGAAGATCTGCCTCTGGATATCAAATCCAATTTGTAGTAACTGATAAAGGTGTGAGGAGATGCCCATGTAGCCCCAGCACAAATATTATCCATAGACATCCTGGCCTGAAATGCCGTAGAAATAGACATCGATCGTGTAGAATGAGCCTTCACCTTAAAAGGTAATTCCTTACTGCTTGAGGCATAAATGAAGGAAATACAACTAGAGATCCATCTGGATAGGGTTACTTTGGAAATAGGAGACCCAAGTCTATTGTCTGAAAATGAGACAAATAGCTGATCTGATTTCATAAGATCCTTCGTTCTATGTAAATAGAAATGCAATTGTCTATGAACATCTAGCTGGTGGAATTTAAATTCTGCCTTATTAGAAAATTCTGGGAAAAATACAGGCAGCTCAATAGACTGGTTGAGGTTAATAACCGAAGCAACCTTTGGCATAAAGGAAGGATTTGGTCTGAGGGAAACCCTATCCTTGTGAAATACCAAGTAAGGAGGTCTAACTGACAAAAGCTGGAGCTCAGAGACTCGCCTACCTGAAGTGATGGCTACCAAAAAGAATGTCTTCCATGACAAATATTTCAAGGCACAAGTAGCTGCAGGCTCAAAGGGAGACGATGTGAGACACTGTAGCACAAGACTGAGGTCCCATGGCATTACGGGATCAAAGACTGGTGGTCGAAGCAGCATAGTGCCCTTTAAGAATGCCTTAGAAAGTCTATGCACCATTAGACTGGGTTCATTAGCGATATGAAAGGTGGAGATAGCTGCTAACTGAACTTTAGCAGTTGCGGCAGCTGACCCCTGACTGAAAAGCATGGAGACAAATTCCAGAACTGATGAAATTGGTGCTGTGTAAGGGTCAATCTGCCTTTCATGAGCACAGATGGAGAATCTTTTCCATTTACTGGAATAAATCTTCCTAGTCGGAGGCTTATGGGAAGAAGACAGAATATGAACTACTTCCAGAGAAAAATTATGAAGCCTGACTAGTGATGGAACTGGAGTAGCCAAGCTGTCAACCGGAGGGTCTGAAGAGAGGGATGGAACTGCCCTGACATATGAGTCAATAGGTCTGGCTGTGGGTCCAGAATCCAGGGGTCGTCCATGAGATAGGGATGGAGAAAGGGGAAACAACTTTGACAAGGCCAGTGTAGAGCAATTAGAATCAGTCTGCTTCCCAAAAATTGCGCTTTCTGAATAACCTTTGCTATCAGAGGAACAGGTGGGAAGGCATAAAGTAGACTGGAGGGCCAATTGTGAACTAGAGCATCCCTGGGTGTCTCCCCCGAGGGGGGATAAGGGTGAAGTAGCTGCTGCACTTGGTATTGAGGGGACTGGCAAATAGGTCACAACAAGGCTGACCACATCTGCGGAAAATCTGCTCCACAACCTGCTTGTTGAGGGACCACTCGTGAGGCATCAGAATAGCTCTGCTCAACCTGTCGGCAATCACACTGGACTTCCCCAGAATGTGCGTTGCCACAAGAAAGCGTTGGGAAGACACTGCCCACTGCCACACTCGAACAGCCTCTCTGCAAAGGGGATACAACTTGGCTCCCCCCCTGTTTGTTTCGATACCATACCACAGACATGTTGTCCAAGTGGATTGCAATCGTCCCGAGAGGAAGAAAGCTCTGGAGTGCTTGGAACGCTAATAGCACTGTTCTCATCTCCAAGACATTGATAAGCAAATGTATCTCGTGCTCTTGCCATGTGCCTTGGACTGTCCTGCCGAGATAATGCCCCCTCCACCCAATCTGGGAGGTATCCGTGGTCACCGTGGCAACTGGAGGAGGTGGAATGAAGGGCTTTCCCACATTGCGATTGCTGGTCTGAAGCCACCAGCGTAGATCCTGCTTGTACTTGTCTGTAATCATAATAAGATGGGAAAGCGGAAGGTGTTGTAGGGACCACTGGACAAAGAGCAGCCACTGAAGGAGCCTCATGTGTCGTCTTGCAAGAGGGACTAGAATAATTGTGGAAGCCATTGTCCCTAACAATTTGAGAACCATTTTTGCCTTTACCTTTTTCAGTGAAAGCAATGTGTAGATCTGTTGTTGCAAAACCTGAATTCTTTCTTGTGGTAAGAAAGCCCTCATGAGCACAGTGTCTAACTCGGCGCCTATAAAGGTGACACGCTGCGAGGGCAACAAAGCAGACTTTTCCCAGTTTAGTGTGATACCCAATCGTTGACACAGCGCAATGGTGGCGTCCCTGGTTTGTAGTAGTAGATGCCTGGTGGTGGCAGACAGGAGCCAGTCATCTAGGTATGGAAACACTTGGAATCCCTGATGTTTCAAGTGAGCCGTTACCACTGCCATGCATTTGGTGAACACCATGGGGGCTGTGGTAAGACCAAAGGGCAGGGCTCAAAACTGAAAATGACTGGCTCCCAGCCGGAAGCGTAAATGACTTCTGGATGCCCTGTCCATCTTTATATGGTAGTAAGCATCCTTGAGGTCGATGGAGCACATCCATACTTCTTTCCCCAACAATGGGAGAATAGACTGTAAGGTGACCATTCGGAACATGGACTTTTTTACATGGAGGTTCAAGCGGCTGAGATCCAAGATGGGTCTCAGGTCCCATGCTCGTTTCAGCACCAAAAAGAATCTTGAGTAAGTCCCTAATCCGAGCTGGTCTGAGGGGACATGCTGGATGGCTCCTTTTGTTAGCAGCTTTTGAACTTCTGAAGCTGCGGAATCCATTGGACTGGGTGGGGCATTTGGGATTCTCTTAGTTGGCGGGGGATGAGAAGAGAAGGGAATATGATATCCTCCGGAAATTATCTTTAATACCCACTCGTCCTGGGTGATGCCTTGCCAGGCTTCTGGGTATAATGAAATGCGACCCCTGACTGGCTCTGGAGAAGCGCAGTTGGGCATCCCATCTGGAGCACTGGTAGGGGGAACCGCAAAAGGAATTGTGGTCCCCCTGGTTACCGTGCCTCCTCTGCCTCTAGGGTGGTGTCTAATCTACCTGAGTTACCACCCCCTCCCCTGCCTCTGGAGGGGGAATCACTTTGTGCGTCTTGAAAAAAACTTCTGTGGTTTTCTGAACCACATTTTTCCACCCTTCTGGCCCTTTGGATAAGGCCTAGAAGGCATGGAAAAACGGACTCCCACAGCAGACAGGGTTTCTCCTTCCTGCTTGCACCTAGTGAGAGTATCTTTCACCTTGGTTCCGAACAACGATGAACTGTCAAAATGGGGTGTTGGTGAATGTAGACTTGAAGGTCTTTGCAAAATTACACAGGCGCATCCAGGAGTGCCTCCTAAGAGAGGCTCTGGAACTCGCTGCCCTACTCGCTCTATCGGCTGCATGCGAGATCAGCCTCATGGAGGAGTTAGTAATGGAATTTAGAGTAGACATCTGGGCAATGACCTTCTGAGCCACTGCGTCCAAAACGTTACCCTGCAGAGACTCTCCAAGCTCTTTTAGGAGATCTCTTTGGAGCCGTGTAAAATGTGACAAATAGCTCAGCGATTGCAGAGTAAAGGCCAGTGAAGAAAACATACGCTTCCCATACTGGTCCATGGTCCTAAACTCCTTGTTAGGGGGATGGACGGTAGATGAAGTCTCAGCCAGTTCCTTCTTGGTGGCCGCTGCCACCACCATGGCATCTACTGGAATGCCCTTTGTTCATAGTTCATAGGTTAGAACTAGGCTAACTGCCCTTGTCAGCCATTTCAAGCCTAGCCAATTACCCCATGTGAGAATCAAACCCTGCACCTTGCGTCTGTAAGGTAAACACCTTAACCATTATGCCATCCTCCCACCCAAGAAATTCCTTGTCAGCGGGGGTGGACAGAAACTTGTTGTGTCTCCTGGGGACTGGTTCCACAGTGTCAGGGGTTTCCCACACCCTTCAACAAACAAGATCCAGGAGTTCATCGAACAGGGGAGAAACCCAAGAGGCAGAGGGATGAGACCCAAAAACCTTCAGGGACACCGACTCCTCCTCAGAGGGAGATTTGGAGGGCCAGTCACCTCTCTGCTTCAAGATTTCCAGGATATCTGAGAAAGAGATATCTTCAGAGGATGACTTGGTGGACCCCTCTGACTCCTCGAGGTCAGTGTCCGAAGTGACAGAGTCATCCTGGAAGTCAATGTGCTTCCTCTTGCGCACACTTTTTCTGTGGGGCTCCTCAGGCAAACACTCTGGGGAGACCTCAGAAAGTTGGGGACCACTCATGGAGGTATCCTGAGACCTTGGGTCTCTGCTGACCAAGGACAGAGGGTGATAAGAAACTGATATCAGTACTGGAGGGGGTAGAGTTTCGGTGCCATCAGACGCAGCTGAGGACCTGGCCAGCATGCTCCGCATGACCACGAAAGCTGATCCCCCCGGCTCCGAAGAATGACCAACCGTGGAAGCCCTCGAGGCCGAAGGGATAAGGTTCGAAGCCGAGGCAGGGTCCAAGCTCTCCTGTGCCGAAGCACCGAGCGGGAGGCTAGGAGCCAAAGTAGATCGACCCAAGGCCTCTCCCTTGGGTCCGACCGAGGAACTATGAGCCCTGGACCCTGCCGATGGGGTCGGAGCGGAAATCGGAACCGAGATGCCAGGATGGGCTACTGGAGCCGACCTAAAGGCATCAGACGGAACAGACAACTCTGGATCCAAAGGCCGAGAAAGGCTCGGAGGAGGAACATACGAGGATGGATGGGTGACGGGCTCCAGGACCGACTGGGCTGGAGCTGAAAACAATCTGGCCAACACCGGTGACTGGGGCAGTCACTGTACCACTCTATCCACATCATCGTCCAAGAGAGTCCTGGAGGACCTAGAGGATAAGGTTGGAGATCTGGACCTCCCTACAGAAGGAGACTTACGAAAAGGAGAAACCGGTCTAGTAACTGGAGACCGGCTCCGAACAAGTATCTCCATCACCGGCTCTGAGAGACTGGGAGTAGATGTTGACTTGGTCAATTCACCCACCTCCTTCAGCCCCTAAGCCAATGGAGCAGAGGAAGCTAAAGTAGACTTGGCAACCTTCTCTGGCGGCTCAGATAACACTGACGGAGCCGGAGAGCATTTTTTTGATTTAGAGGTCTTGCCTGTTTTAGAAAGAGAGGATTTAGAACTGGAAGCCCTCTCCAGGTTTTCTTCTAAGGAGGGTTTCGGTAATACCTTCAGAATCAGTTTGTTCTTCCTCTCTTGAAGAATGCGTGGGCTAAAGGCGTGACTGAACACACATGATTCTTGGCTGTGGATAGCCCCCAAGCAATACACGCACACAGAGTGCCCATCAGTAATACACATTTTATATCCACAATTATAACATTTTTTTGAAGCCCGAAGGCTTGTGTTCTTTTGTAACCTTAGACATATTGGTATGACACTGCACACAATATCAGAGACAAACCAGACACCAACAACAGAAAAAAACGTGGGAAATATGCCTCTAAATTAAATGGTCGTTAGAACAACAAACACCACAGGGAAGAAAGGACCTCTAACTTAAATGGCCCTGACACACAAAACAAGGGAGGACTAGGTCCTCTAAGTTAAACGACCCTAGCCCAAAGGGACGGGGCAACCACCGGAACAAGCACACACAGGGAAACTGGGACACACACACAATTAGAAGGGAGGACTAGGTCCTCTAACTAAAACGGGTCTAGCCCGTAAGAAGGGAAGGAACGCAAATGGGATACCAAGACAAAATGCCAACAGGCTACACAAACAGTTTTATCAAAAAACAGAAACTAGCTATGAAAATAGCTTTTGGAGCAACAAACTACTAAAAAGTAGAAGAAAGTTATACTTAGCCACAGCCAAGAGCGAGACCACGTCTGAGCGTAAAGAGTGGCAAACGAGATCTGGGGAAAGGGAGCAGTGCAGCATGGGATACATCTTAGCCACAAGCCAATTGAAGACTTCGAGCTAGAGTATGGCCGAGTCCGGCTCCGAACCCACGGGTAAGAATGTAGGCGAGATTGGACTACATAACATCATATGTTTTAGAAGTATAATGAGTTGGTAGACATTACAAATTCACTAGAGTACTCATTCATAAATATTGGCTGAGTAAATGGATGTAACTAAGGAAACTATTATTTTTAGCTGGGATATGACACAGTGGATAGCATTGTCACCTCACAGCAAGAGGTTCTCCAGTTTGATTCGCAGCTGGGGTGCCTTCTGTGTGGAGTCTGCATGTCCTCCCTGTGTTTACATGAAGTTCCTCCAGGTTCTCTGATTTCCTCCTACATTCCAAAGACATGGCAGTAAGTTGACTGGACACTCTAAACTGGCCATAGGTGCGAGTGTGTGGCATGGAAGAATAGCCATGGCAGGGTTAGCCACCCGGCAGTGTGAAACTTGGTTCTAGTTGATTGTTACTATTGAACTGACACCCTGACCCCATGTGTAAAAATGGGAAAATGGGTTGTGGATGGACAAACAAAGGAATCTGAATTGCCTAGACATAATGCTTTGTTAAGTTTAATTCTAGTAGCTGCCAAAAAATCAATTACTAGAAAATTTAAATTAATGTCTAAAGCAACTATATTTGAAGTTGTGAACATTGTAACATCGATAAAAGAACTTCAAGAAGGATATTTAAAAAAAGGTAGGAGCAAATTACATAAAAAAACAGAAATTGTGGGAACAATACATGCAGAATAATGTTTTTGTTGAGGAGTGGGGTTTAAGAGAAGGCAAGAATTGATCAATTTATGTAATGATAGATTGACAAGTGTATAAAAGAATATATGTGATATATAATGTTTGAAACTGTAACATATTAACACGGCTTGTCTTCTTTTATATAAATGTATGTTTGCCTGTGTCTTAACAGACAATTCAATAAAGGTGTTAAAAAAGTCCATGGACTAGAAGAGGAGCAATTGGATCTGAAACTGATTATTTTGTACTGCCAAAAGGTTTGGGTATAACAGAAGGTGATACAGTAGAGACAGTGTTTTCTGTAGTATTTAGCAATATTGGTGGAGGTGATGGAAAAAAAAGAGTACATTAAAATAGGAATGGGAATAAAAAGAGTAAATGAGAAATTATGGGATGAATCTGAAGAGTGGGAAACAGTGGAGTTATGGGGATCATATAACCATGAAGGACTTTTAAACATTTGATACGAATGATGGACTGAGCTTATTAAGAAGTATAAAAGAAGTTTTTTTTTAATGACAGGATGATATAAGAAAGGAAGAGAAAGTAAAGTGTGGAAAGATGTACAGAAATGCATTAGAGAATTTAGAGATTAATGCATGAGAACATTATATGGAAATTGAAATATACAACAGAAGTTGAAAAAAATTAAGATATTACTGCTTAAGCAGATATATTATTTAGACGGGAGCAGGTGTATGCATATTTGGGTAAAATGGTAAAGGAGGATATTAGTGTAATGACAAAAATAAATGAAAAAGGAGAGATTTAAAAGAACACAAGAGCAAATTATTAGTATTGTAGTATGGCATGTATAAAACATGTGTAACAGTAAAAAGAAAATAAGAGAATAAAAATAAAACAATCAAGACTGAGTTAAGGAATAATTTGTACAAACAATTACTATTAATTAAGTGAATAGAGTATTGAGGAAAGTAAATATTGATTCAGTATCAGGTCTACATGGTATAGGGTATGAAATGTACAGGAAATTAAGGGACTAGAAAAGAAAGTGTTTTGTAAACATTTTGAATGAATGACTGAAAGAATGGTTTGTTCATGAAGATATTAAAATTTACATGGAAGAAAAAATGAAAATAATAAAATAAAAAATGGATATCTATCACATTAAAGAATACACATTATAAAATGGAAGGAAAGATAAAGGACATTGTGGAAGAAATTATATATGGTATAAAAAGGGAAGGGATTCCAGTAATCATCATTATTGGTGATTTAAGAAACTGTGGATGATGCTAAAAGTAAAAGGAAGATGTAGTGATTTTAGTATGGCATTTGATACAGCAGGACATAATGCTTTGCGGGATGTTACGGAAAAAATAAGGAATGTGTAACAGAATAAGGAGTGTGTGTATGTCAGGGTCTACCTGAAAACACCGACAACGCAGAACGCAGACATGAAAACACTGAAAAAAAAAAGTTCAAAAACACAAAACTTCACATGACCGACAAACCAAAATCCCGACAAACCACATAACAAATACCTTTCTGAAAAAAGACACAACACAAGCACACCAAAAACCTTACAAACCTACACTAAACCTTACAAACACAACTATCTATGCACTAACCTTAACCCAAACCCTAACCCTAAGGTCCGTCACTATCGCACACTTACCTTACCCGCACCCTAACCCTACCTCACTTAATCTGCCCCTAGCCCTCAAGTCCATCACTATAGCACACTTACCTTACCCACACGCTGACCCTAACGTCCGTCCCTATCGCACACTTACCTTAACATGTCGGTGGTCTCAGCGTCGGGATTCTCAACTGTCAGTCTTCTCCATTGTCGATCTTCCAGTGTCGGTGTTCTCGTTGTTAGCGTTGTGCATTGTCGGCATTTTCAGGTAGACCCATATGTAAGCATATCAAAATAACTGAATGGGAATATTAGTGGTTAAGTGAAAAAATATACATGCACTGTGGTATAAACAAGGATGTCTCATGAGTGGGATATTGTTTACATTAGTAATGAATACAAAAGTGAGTGAAGGAGCTTACAAAATTAAATGTGCTAGACATGTGTTGCAAAAGGAAGTGGTGATTGTAGTAGTATTGCATATGTAGATGATTTAGCTGCGGTTGCTAAGAATAAAATATAGTTGAGGGAAGTGCTGATTTGTCAGAATGGATGTTTAATGGAAATGGGAATGACCTTGAAGGAAGGTAAAAATAAAGGTTTGTATGACGTGAAAATTGGACGGGTGTATTTTTCTATGAATTAAATATCTTTGTGAGGGATAAAATTTTGGGAAAATGATGGAGTCATAAGCAATGGGAGGGTTTAATAAAATAAAATAAAATGAAAGAAATATCTTATGTATAGGACATCTAGATTAGCGTTCAAGAAAAAGGTTTATCTGGTGAATTCTGCGTTAATGAGAAAACAGTATATACATATATACACACACACACACACACACACACACATATATATATCAAATGTTTATATCACAGAAAAATATGAACAAGAAATAGTGCAATTGGTGTTTTCTTTTACATGGGTTTCAAGATTAAACCCAGTGAAAAGAAGTGTACTCTATATAAATGAAGATTATGTTGGACTGGGGTTATTAAACCCAGTTGTTTACTCTGCTTCTTTAAACTTGTCATCATCAGCCCTCCTTTTCCCATTTTTCTACATGGGGTAGGGGTCTCATATTAACTGTCACCAACTCTCTCAATTCAGTGCCACACTCCTGCCTTCTTCAACACTCATGCCTGTCGCAGATCTTTCACACAATCCATCCACCTCTTTGCTGGACGTCCTTGCTTCCTCTTACCTTCTTCTGTCTGTCCCAAATTGTCTTCTGCTTTTTTACACATTCCCAAACCACCATAATCTGTTCTCTTTGATCTTTTCTGCAACTGTCCTCATTTCTTCATCTGTCCCACAGTGTGCATCCTACCACCTTTCTCAGGCACTTCATTTCCATCACCTCTAGCTTCCTCAACTGTTCCACCCTTACTGCCCATATTTCTGTACTATACCGTAGTACTGGTCGCACCACTGTCTTGTACACCTTACTTTTCAGCTTCTTTGGCATTCTTCTGTCATAGACTACACCTGATACTCTATGGCAGCTGACTGCAGCCCCTCTGATTCTAGCTTTGACCTCTTCAATCAGACACCCCTTCTCCTCAACTACTCCTCCCAGATACTTATAGCTGTTTACTTGTTCCACTATCTTCCCTCCTATCTCTATTCTCAGCTTCTTCTGATTTCCCCAATTTGCTGCCATTACCACCGTCTTATCTGTGCTTAGTTTCATCCCATGTGACTTCAGATTTGCATTACATTCTTCTATCCTTTGCTGAAGTTGTAGCTCAGAGTCTGCCTGTACTGCCACATCATCTACATATAACAGCTTTGTTGATCCGTCCCCTC
This sequence comes from Protopterus annectens, assembly GCF_019279795.1. Lineage (NCBI taxonomy): Eukaryota > Metazoa > Chordata > Ceratodontiformes > Protopteridae > Protopterus > Protopterus annectens. The sequence continues at coordinate 376,329,229 of NC_056742.1, forward strand.
CAACCTGTTTGCTAATGTAGTCCATCACCAGTATGGACAGCAGTGGGCTCAGAGCTGAACCCTGATGTACACCCACACCCACTGGGAACCCCTCTGTGAGGCCAAACACTGTTAGTACTTGAGTCACTGGGTCCTTGTACATAGCATGCACTAATTCTACCAATGTTTCTGGGACTTCAAACCACCACAGTACTGGCCCAGATCATCTTTCATGGGACTTTGTCATATGTTTTTTCCAAATCTAGGAATGCCCAGTTGGACTCTCTCCTCATCTCTAGCTTCTTCTCAAGTATCTGTCTCAATAAAAACATCGGGTCAGTTATGCTGCATCCTGATCTGAATCCAAACTGCTCATCTCCCATCTTACATTCTACTGCTCTGCGTATCCGTTTATCAATCACCCTCTCAAAAAATTTCATGCAACGTGATAGGAGTTTGATGCCTCTGTACTGTCCACAGTTGTGGATGTCCCCTTTGTTCTTGTACACTGGCACAAGTATGCTTACTCTCCAGTCATCTGGGATATGTCTTTCTCTCCATGTTGCTATTAGTACCCTCAGGAGCCATTTCTCCCCTATCTCACCCAGCAACATTATCATATCTGTTGTGGCCTCATCTGAGCCTGCTGCTTTCCCTGACTTCATCTTCCTTAGTGGTGTTTTTAATTCTTCTAGGGTGGGCTCCTCTTCTTCTCTCATCGTAGGCCGTTTCTGGGAGAGTACAGCTTCTGTGGGGTTTTCTTTATTCAGAAGCTGCTGGAAAAACTCCATCTGCCTTTGATGTCCTCTGGGCTGGTGAAAACGTTGTTGCTGGCATCCTTTATGAAGGGTGTCTGACTATCTTCTTTATCTTTCTGTCTTTGCCTTGCAACCTGATATAGTTTCTTTGTGCCTCTTACTGAGTCACTTTCCAGAAGTTGGTACAGAGCCTTCGATGCCCTATTCTTTGCTATTGCAACTTCTTTCTTAGCCAACCAGTAGTTCTTCCTAGCCTGGTCAGTCTTTTCTGTCTCCCACTTCTTCCTGCACTCCTTTTTTCTTTTGAGGACTTCTGCATTCCACCACCAGCTTTCCTTATGTATCTTATTGCCATACCTGGCTCGGCCACATATCTTTTCTGTACTCCTAACACATGCTGTTTTTAGGCACTGCTATTCTTCTTCAACACTACCTATTTCCTCCTCTTTTTGGGGTGCTAGAGCCCTGAGTAATTCCTTGAACTGTTGTACTCTCTCTCTCCAATCAAATTCCTGGTCTTCAGCCTGGTCTCTGTTGACCTTAAAGCCTTTTCTTACCACTGTTTGCAGCTGATTGTGGCAACTACTCGTTTATGCTGTGGGACGACTGTTTCACTGAGGATGACTTTGCAATCATGGATTCTACCCCAGTGCCTTTTCCTTACTAGGAAGAAGTCTACCTGAGCTGCATGTTGACTACTCTTGTATGTGATCTTGTGACTCTATCTCTTTCTGAACCATGTGCTGACTACTATCAAGCCATTTGCCAGACAGAAGTCTAGAATGGCTTCTCCTTCTTAATTCCTGTTGCCTCACCCATGTAGACTCAGGCACTCCTCATATTCTGTTCTACCTGCCTCAATAGGTGCATTCATGTCACTCATTATCAAAAGCAATTCATGTTGTCATGCTGTATCTAGTAGGCCCTGCAACTGCTATCTGGATGCACTCTTTTTCTCACTATCACAACCCTGCTGTGGGGCACAGGCTGAGATTATGAATACTGTCCTATCATTACACTGGAGTCTGACTGTCATGAGTCTGTCATTAATTCTGATGATATCCCTTACTGCCTTCTGAAGCTTCTCTCTCACCACAATTCCTACACCATTTTTGCCTGCCCTCCACTTGAGTAGTAGACTCTGGATCCCAAGCCAAGTGGCTTTGGTGTACTGTCCTTCAAATCTCATCTCCTGGATACATAGGATTTCCAGCCTCCTCCACATCACCATGTCATCCACTTCAAGCTGTGTCCTGTCAGTGAACCTACATTAAGCGTAGCAGTTCTCAGTTGATGTTTGACAGGTTGGTTGGTTTTCTCTCCAGCTTTTGCTCAACAGAGCTATCCCAGGTAACCCAAGCTGGGCAATTAGACACCAGCCAGCCAGTAGCTTATTGACCCAAGGCTGCTGAACTTTACGGCAAGCACACACTGGCCAATAGGGGAACATATACCCCCTCCCACCATTAGCATGGGTCCATGGCGTGGGTCAGAGTAGGTCAGATCCTCAACCCACTTATCACCGGTAACTACTCATGCCCATTTTTGGCGACATTAGTCAACATGACCGAATCACATAGAGCCATATTTTACACCATTGAGTGGGTAGCCCTGCCACAGTGTGCAGTCTGTAATCCATGTTCTCCTATCTTGAGGATACTGCGCACCACAATAGATGCCAAAGCAGTTGGTCTTGTACAACTCTTCCCCAAAGGGCACCATATAGAGTCTGTGCTGCTGCCCACAGCTCCATTCATTGGTGAGTTTGAGATGGAAACACTCAGCATGTTTTACAGACAATGGAGAAACCCCATGGAGATACAGAGAGAACATGCAGACTCCAAACATGCATTGGTCAGAGATCAGGATCGAACCTTGTGCATGGGAGGTAAAGACTTTAACCACTAAGACAGCTGGTCTTCTTGAAACTTGTATAGAGTATTAAAGTGGGTAAATGAAGAGAATGAGAAATTAATAGTGAAAATGTTTAAATATAAACAAATTTAGAGATGATGACAATCCAAAAAAGAATCAAAGCATATAAATGAAATTAAAATTATCAAGAAAAAACTAACATGGAAAAGGAAAATTAATGATATAGAGAATACTAGAAGGATGTGCTACAATAATATGATGAAACATTATTATGATGTACATCCATAGGAAATTTTAACAGAAGTGATATAAGCCACTAAAGTAAGGAAAAATGGTGTACTAAAATTGTAGAGTGTCAGGATTTTATATGGGCACTGGTAATAAGTTACCAATAAAGGGGAATAGGCTATGTAAAAAGAATGTTGAAAAGTGTGTTTAATTTGTCGGGGGGGATGAGACAACAGAACATGCTTTTTTGACATGCCAAAGAGTGGTTAAACTCTAGAAAAGGTTGTGTGAAGAAGAACGTTTTGAGAATATTGACAAACAATATAGATATGAATGTGACTGTATATGGATATTACAGAAACAAGAAGAAATTATATGTGAGAACAGTAGATAAGGATTTATGTAATACAGGTTATATGGAATAAAAGACAATGACATTTTGTTTAACAGGCAATTAATTTTGGTTGATATATTGTGAAAAATTAAATTATGGTTATGGAAGGAGTGGAGGTCAGTTATGGAAGAATAATGACGACGATGGCATACAGAAATGTGCAGATATGTACTTGTAAATATGTAATAATGTTTTACCCTGTCTTAATTGAAGGACCCCAACTTTTTGTGGTAGGTGCTATGGGATCTTCTGCATCCACTTGAAATACAACCAACACAAGCAGATGGGACCTTATTTTCTATGCCTCATCTAAATTACGACACTCAGCAGTGCAGCACCCTCTCTATGCTGCACTGAAGTGTCAGCAATTAAACTACCTGATGTAGGAATAGAACTCACAACCTTCTGCACCAAAAGCACATGTGCTACCCGTTGCTCGACTGGAGAAGACTACATGCAGGCTGTCATGTTGCATTTACATGCATAACATATGCCATTAGGAAAGAAGATGAAAATAATGCTCTGTTTAATCACACCTTAGGATGTAAGTCGCACACTTTTGTGTGTGTTCAAACAGGATGGAGGGGGTGACTTCACAGCTTTCCTGAGAAAAACGAACATGAATGTTAGACAAGACTAAATATCAGTTACCGCCCTACCAGCATGAATGAAAACATTAGCAATACAATGCCAGTACTAGTTGTTTGAAGTTAACACCTCTTAAATGAAGCTACTTTATAATCCAAGATGAGTAGGTTTAACACTGTAATAGCAACAAAACTTATGTCAGTTATTTATTTGTACTTCATAAGAACAGATAAACAATCCTCTGCAAGTGGTCACATGGACCACAAGAGGGCTACCCATATACACTTTTAAGTAGGTGCACTTTAGTTTCTTGCCACCTTTTATGGGTACTTAATAATGCATACCTCCCAAACCAATTATATTCTTTATTCATTTTTTAAAACACCTTTATTAAAATATCACTTAAGGCATCCATCCATTAATAGAAAACAAAATAAATTATAGTTATATTTTTTCCATTTAAATACATTACACATAACCAGTGCTTTTTTGTAAATAAAAAGGTGGTGGTACACATACATCGCATTTGGGTCAACCCCCCCCCCCCCACAAAAAATACCACCCAAGCTCAACAAAGTCTGCGACAGCCAAGGTCCACATCACCTTGCCAAATCTGCTGTTAACAAATCTTCCAGTTGGCAGTGGTTAAGTGGGTGAAATACAACAATGGCATGAGTACTGCACATCCAGTGTAAGACAGCAATTCATCAAACAAGTTTCCCACCTGTGTACTGAGCAACCAGGAGAGTAGCCAAAAATTTACACTTTGTACTCGCACCTCTTGCTGTTGCACCTACCACCCACTAATCTATTAAGAAGTGCACTTAACCTTCAAAATGTTGCCCACAGACATTCTGGAAAGGGACTCTTATTTTTGACAATTGCCATGTTTACCTCTCAAGCACACCACATTATAAGGGACGTTGTCAGTTTCAGTTTTAAAAAGTCCATGTTCCTCCAAATTACACTGTGAAAGAGTCTGTCACACATTTGGTGCTCAGAATTTAACTAATACTCTTAATAATGGTACTGAATCACATTAATTCATCAAAATAACTTTTTATAAAAGTAATGTAACGCATTTAGCCATCTTAAAAAGCTCCTAGTCTAAATATGTTCTGCATTTTGGGGATATAAGCTTGAGAGCTAAGCAAGCTATAAAAAGTATATTTTTATAAATGTATTCCTATCATGTAAATAAGTTATGGTTTGCTCTATACATTTCTATACTCTTTGATCTATAAAGCATCAACCAATTACTACAACTAGGTCAATCCAGTACACCAAACCCACTAAACACTGACCATCAAAATCCCATACATACTGCCAATGCCCTCAATACCTTTTTCATCGATGCTAACCAAACACTAGCCAGTCAACTATCACCTAATACTTATACTTTACCTACCTATAACAAAGCCACACCACCTCCATTCATTTTCCAACCAGTCCCAACAACCCATATTCTTGCCCTAATCCAAAAACTGAAACCAGGCTGTCCTTCAGCAGACAAGCTACATGCTGAATATCTACAGAAATCTGCCAAGTCAATTGCATACCCCATCTCCATTCTGATCAATAGAAGTATTAGCGAAGGTCACATCCCTAACATCTGGAAAGTCTCCCGTATTATTCCCCTTCACAAAGGTGGAAGCTCCACCAATTTCTCCAACTACAGTCCCATAGCCCTTCTTTCTCCTTTGGCCAAGATCATGGAAAAATGCATCCATAGGCAACTGCTAGACCACCTAATCCATAATAACTTGCTCTCTAACTGTCAACATGGTTTCATACCCTCCCATAGCACTATCACTGCCCTCCTTTCCTTTACAATTGTATTAACAAAAACCATAACTGTAATATGCTTTCCTCGGCACTATTTATCGATCTGTCAAAAGCATTTGACATGGTCAGTCATCAAATTCTGACAGATGTCCTCAAATTCCTGGCCTTAGATGCACTCTCTATCAAATGGTTCCAGTCCTACTTAGATCAAAGACAACAGGTTGTACTCTGGCAAAAAACTCTAACCACCTACCAGTTAACCTCGGTGTACCTCAGGGATCCATATTAGGATCTCTCCTTTTCTCCATATTCATCAACGACCTTCATCTAGCAATTCCCCATGCTACTTGCATTCAATATGCAGATGACTCCACACTTGTATGCTCAGCCACAACCACCTCTGAACTTCACTCCCTTACCCAAAATGTATTTAACACCGTTGAACAATGGTTCACTCACCGTTGCCTTCTATTAAACCCCCAAAAAACTAAACTCCTCCTTTTCAATCCTAATCATAAATCCTCTCCCATAGATTCTGCTGTTACATCCACTAATGGTACCATTATATCACCTGACCTAACTACCAAGCTACTTGGTATTACCATTGACAACAACCTTACCTTTGGCATACATATCAATTACATTATTAAATCTGTCAACAAAAAACTTGTCTCTCGCTACAGAATTAAACCCTTCCTGTCACCTACAGCTAGGACAACTATTGCACACACTCATCTAATCATTAGACTCCTGTATACCTCAAATATTTTCACTAATCTATCTAAGAATAACCTCAATAAATTGGAAATTTCATACAATAACATAGCCAGATTTGCTACTGGTAACCCATTTAGAACACACCATTGCCTTAATTTAATGCAGCTTCAGTGGTTGGAACTACAGAATCTAGTCAAATACCACCAACTAATCATTGCCCACAAGACTCTTTACCAACCTTCCAATACTCCTACTCTATCCACCATCATCACCCCCTACCACAATCTGAAGTCCTTATGTTCATCTCAGAAACTTCTAATTAACACATCTAAATCTAACAACAGGGCTGGGGATTCTCTCTTCTCTAATACTGTGGGAAAATTTTGGAATCTCCTACCCAGCAAACTTTCCTCAGTGTCCTCTATATCACTCTTCAAAAACAGACTGAAACTTTTCCTCAAAGCACACTGGTTATGCCCCTGTACTAAACCTGACTAATCCTCCACTCTACCCAAATACTGTCAGCATATCCTATATCTTACCTTTCTCACTCTCTGTTTCATTATTTCCATCCCTCTGAATACTTACTTGTTAAAAAAAACATATATATATATATATATATATATATATATATATATATATTTTTTTTTTATTACTAAACTCATTTTTTTTCAATCTGCCTCTTTTATTGTACCGTACTTGTATATGGAATTAGCCTGTATACCTCCCGTTTTTTCTATATTAAGTAATGTACCTACTTGCTATTTTGAATTGTACACTGTATTGAATGCATTTCATACTGTACTGACTTCTGTCCTCTCTGTATTATTTCTGTATTATCCATTTTTGTACTTCTAAACACATCTGAAGTTATTTTATATTGTCCTGCAATTTTATTATCATGTGTGTCATGGAGCTTTTCTCCCCGGGCCTCTACTGAAAATGGACATATATCTAGTTAGACTAGCCCGGTCAACAAATGTAAAATAAAAATAAATAAATAAATTATAATACTAGATATATGGTGGGAGTGCCTCAACTGATACTTGGTACTTCCCTGTTAAACAATTCATTCTGGTATTGGTTTTCCCAACACCTCTTGAAAGCACCACCCACCACTACATGAAATGGATGTTTCTTGCATGTATTTTTCAGCTCTTTCCCAGCCCTTCCATCTCAGATTACTAATACAGGAAAAGAACTCTCTCTTACTGTGAATGTGACAAGGTCCAAGTAGATAAGCATGACTCTACAGAGATCTTGTTAGAAGTGTAGCCATTGATAGCAGTGGGGGTAGTTTCACGTTGATATTCTCTGCTTCAGCTGAGGGGCTGTCCTGCCTTATATAAGTGGTACATTTTGTTTTCTTTTCTGCTAAATACTTGAGCTTTGGCCGGCTAAGATCTGCCTGAAATCAACTGGACGTTTAAGAGAATTTAAGTACACTTTTATCTGCACTTTTTTCATATAGTACTGCATTTTATGTGTTTTTGTTTCTTACTGAATATTAATTGAACTGAAAATTGTGGCTCTCTGTCTCTACAGTTAGTCCCCCCCTCCCCCAGTTCTTGTTTTGGTGTTAATCTTGGTGGCTTTGAAACTGCCCGCCCCTCTTGTAAATGTGTACTTGGATACTCCTTCTGGGCCCATCTCATTTGCCCACTCAACTGAGTGCAGTGAGGTCATATTCTGATTTCAGGCACTCCTACTGTGTACAAAGGGAGCATTTGGGAAGATAAAAAAATATTCTAAGTTTGTTTCCTGCCTTTCCTGTAAGTACTCTAGTCCACATACATATTTGCTGTAGCCAGGACTATTTTTAAAATTCTGAGCCCCCAAACCTTTCTGTGTTGGAGAGAAGCCTTCGAGCTTAATTTTGTTTCTTAGAACTAGTCAGTTTTTTAGTTTCAGCACTCAAATCTGTTTCTCTGAGCTCAGCACTTGTTCAGAACTCATTGTAAGCACTAAATAAGCTACAAATTACTACAGCACTCAACTTTCCTCACTTGTCTAGAGGAAAGCAGTTTTTAGTACTTAAATAAGCACCTATCCAGGCTTGTCTAAGGGTCAGCTCCCAGTGTTTTCTCCTGTCTACCTGATGAATCTGGGCATCTTGGGGCAATGCAGCAATTGCCTCATGTACACAGACAACCCTCTCCTCCTATCACCCAACACTACAACCTGTGAGAGATGCACTTATATAGCCAAACTGGAAGCAAAGCTCTCTTCACCTAAGACTGGAATAGACCGTCAAGAGAAGAAGGTAAACACTTGCACCTCACCACACTCATCACATAGTCCCTCTAAATCTACACCACCAAAACACACACATCAAAACACACACCTACATTTGCGGAGGTGCTCAATAAAAACCTGCCCAAGCAACAGGGACCTCCAAAGCAGAAACGCAAGCAAACTCCACCCCCAACACAACCCAAATGTCACACAGCCCACAATCTCAGTGTGCCACTCAGCCACAGCCCATAAGGCATAACAACTAACCCAACACTCTAGTCATAGGTGACTCTACAGTCAAGCACACTGATGTTCCACTCACCAGGCTAAACAAGGAAAATGTTACTGTCATCTGCCTGTCGGGTGCCAGGATCCGCCACATAATGCATGCACTCAGGTCACTCCACAACAAGTACAGATATGACTCTGTCAATGTCCATGTTGGTGTGAAGGAACTGAGACGTACCTCCCTGGACTATATGAAAAGAGACATGGAGGAGCTCTCTGATCTTGTAGCCCAGGCAGGTATGACCCTAGCCCTCAGTAGCATCATGCCATCACCTAGAATGATACCACAGTACAAGGACAAAATGATTGACTTCAACAATTGGCTAAGCTTCTGGTGTCATTCTAAGGGGATCCAGTATTTGTCTGCCTGGGATGACATGATCGACAGACCACGATGCTTTGCCAGAGATGGCCTGCACCTGCCGTCCTTGAGATTCCGGATACTGGCTAAGGCTCTTGCCAACCCTATAGTGACTTTTTTAGGCAAGGTTCAAATGACAAATTCACCACCATAACAGGTACAAGCAAGCAAAATATGAGGATAATGCTACTCAATGCTAGAAGTCTAAACCTCAAAATGCACTCACTCGAGGCACTCCTTAAAATGGAGAACATCGACATCTGTGCAGTGACAAGAGACCTGGTTCAAAGCTCCAGAGAGCAAACCTGCATTACCAGGCTATAATTCATACCACACCTTTCGGCTACCTAACCCGGACCGAAGCACTGAAGGCGGAGGCGTGTCCATATTCATTAAGGATATCCACACCTCCAGGCTAGTTGCACAGCATAATGCATCCGAGATTATCCAAGTAATTAACACTGGGCAAGACCGCAATCCAAACTGTAGCTTGCTACAGACCCCCCACCACCACCACCATGCCCCAGGATTCCCACTCTTCATTTCTTGATACACTGGAAAATATTAGGGTGCAACCCAACAACCTAACAATGGGCGATTTCAACTACCCCACCATTAACTTGGAAAACTACTCATGTATCAACTCTTTTGCTCGTTTTCTGGAATTCATAAATTCCAACGCCTTGGATCAACTTATTCACATCCCCACTAGGGGCAGCAATATCCTAGACCTGGTCATTACCAACATGGGTGACTGGTGTTCCACACCAGAGGTCAATTCCTTGTTGGTCAGATCCAACCACAAGCTAATCACCCTAGACATCCACATCCCGTCCCCACCCCCCATTAGGGAAACCACCATAAAATACCTCTCCAAAGCCAACTTCACACTTCTCAAGACAGAAGTGGCAAACTTCATGACACCCATGCACACGGACAACAGAGATGCGACTGCTGAATCCTACACAAATGTACTTTATAAGCACCTACACGAGTGCATGGATCATGCTATCCCTAACAGAACCAAGATGCTATCCTCCAAAAAAATGAAGCCAATCTGGTGGTCCTCTGCCATAAACAAACTCTACAGCAGAAGAAAGGAACTGTTGCAAAAAAAAGAGTAAAATCCCATGACTGGAGGAGCTCCCTGGTCAGCCTCAGTAAGAAGCGGAGATCCCTCATAAAATCCTCCAAAGCTAATTACGAAAACAAAATTGCCACTGACTCTAAAGACAACCATAAAGCATTCTATAGCTATGTCAAGAATCTCAATGGCAACACTCAGATCCTACTCTGAGTTACAGCACAATGGAACTAAATATACAGAACCAACAGATATTGCCAACATCCTGGCAGATAGGTTCAGTGCTAACTTTACCCCCCTCTCACCCCCTAGAGGGCCCATCTCTATACCGGAAGAATGCAAAGTTCCTGTAATCACAGCTGCACAGGTAAAAAACACACTCTCCAAAGCCAAGAACACAGCATCCATGGGACCTGACAATATCTCAGGCTGCGTTCTACATGAACTACAGAACGAACTGGCACCCCACCTAAGTACCATGTTCAATCATAGCCTCATCTCAAGCTTTGTGCACACTGAATGTGGCACCGTGACAGTTATCCCACGCCACAAAGGGGGAGCCACGACATACCCTGGGAACTACTGCCCCATTAGCCTGACGAGCCTGGTCTGCAAGGCCATGGAACGTATCATCATGGAACTCATAAACAAAGGCATTTGTAATCTCCAAACTCTGGATCTCACCCAGTTCAGGTTTGTAAAAGGCAGATCATGTCTATACCTGACAGACTTCTTTGAAGTAATCACCAAAGAAACAAAAAGTTCTGCAAGATGTGACCGGGTCAAACAGAGGTGACAAGAAATAAGTGTATAAAAGATTAACCTGCCAAATACTGCATGCATGTAACACAACAGCTGGAACTACACTTTTAACAAAAAACCTGTAATACATAAAAGGTGGGAATAATAACCCCTCAAGAATATGAATCCTTCTATAATGTCTGTAAACGTTAATGGTCTCACAGATAAATATAAAAAAGAAAAAGTACTGAACTATATTAAAAAATGTAGAGTGCAACTAGCTATGCTACAGGAGACACGCATGGAAATAAATGAACGTGTGAATTTGACAAAGAAAGGTTTTCAATATGGCTATTTTGGGGAATATCTGAGGCAAAGGAAGAGAGGAGTACTTATATTAACTGCAAGAGGAGCTTCAACTGTAATAGAAGAGAAAAAAAAGACAATAATGGTAGATTTGTAGTACCAACGGGCTACTGGCAAAGGAGGAGGATTACACTGGCATGCATTTATATTCCATTGAAAACTGCGATAATGGATCTTAAGAAAATTCTGGAGAAATAATCAGCTTTCAGCAAGGAATATTACTTACAGGTGGGAACTGGAATTTGATTTGCAAGAGTGAAGGTGTGTCTGGGGGCCTGGAAAGGAAAATATAACGAAGGAGGGTAGATTTAAAAAAAATATGAAAATATTTGGCATGGAAGATGTGAATTCAGTACTAGGAATTCAGAGTGAATTTTCATATTATTCCCCAAGATAAAAAACAGGGCTAGGCTAGACAGAATTTACATTTCACAGGAACATGTGAATTTAATTGAAGGTCTTGATAATCACCCAATAACTATTTCAGATTATGCACCAATAATAACTAAAATAAAAACACAGGATAATTAAATAAAAATGAGAGACTGGCGCTTTCTTACCTATCTATTGAAAAGAGAGGAAATTAAAGAATGGCTAGTGGAAATTATTCAGGAGCTATTAGAGAAGATGCACACTTCTTCTGAAAATATGTTTAGGTAGTGGGATAAAATTAAGGTGGAATTTAAAAATAGGGTAGAAGTAAAAGAAAGGGAGATATGGCTAAGAAGTTAACAAGAATTACTTAGAGGGACTAACAAATATTAAAGTATTGCAAAATAGGAGGAATCTCACACAGCAAGAAAAGGAACAGCTACAGAATGCTAAACAGAAAATAAGGGATTACATTGTAATATGCTTGAGTTTAGAAAGATTGCTGTTAAGCAACTGTTGTTGATAATGACTCTAGAGCACACAAACTTTTAGCACAACAACTCAGGCAACAGAAAGTAAAAAGGGCTGTCACCAAGCTTAGGGAGCCTATAACAAGAAAGATTATAAGGGATCCTGTAGTAGTATTAGAACTATATCGGAAATTCTATGAAAGTCTGTATAAAGCAGAGGAATATGGAAATCAAGAAAAGGTACAAATGGAAATGTTCATGAAGAATTAAATATGCCAAGGTTAGAGGTAGAGGAGGTTGAATTACTAACAGCTAGGATAGGAGGAGATGAGATAAAAATAGTGATGTAAAAGCAATCTACAGGAAAGTCCCTAGGAATAGATGGTATTGCTGTGGAGTCTGGAAGCAAGGAGGGGAAAATGATGGAAGATCTGGAAGGTTTTGTTTAATAGTATTTTAAGAGGAGCAGAAGCACCAACATCATGGAAGAAAGCTGTGGTAGTTATAATACCTAAAGAGGGTACAGATCCATCAGATCCAGCTTCATACAGGCCCATTTCAATACTAAACCATGATTATAAAGCGTTTGTCTAAAATGGCTAAAAGAATGGCAAAAGTGATACCAAAATTGCTAGACATGGATCGATGTGGTTTTGTGGAGGGCAGAGAAACATTTGACAACATAAACAGAGTGATGATCCAGAGGGAAGAAAAACTTAAGGAAATTCCACTGCTGCTGGTGAGTTTTGATGCAGAGAAAGCATTTGACAGAGTAAGCTGGGATTTTATGAGCAGAGCAATAGAAGCATTTGTATTCCCTGATAAAATTACAAGGTTGATTAGGAGGATATTTGACAGATCAAAGATGAAAATGAAAGTGGGTGGGGTCCTCTCTAATAATCTCTGCTTGAGCAGAGGAACCAGGCAGGAATGCCCTTTCTCCCCTTTGTTATATGCATTATTTTTAGAACCACTGACAAAGAATAAGGGGCTCAGAAATTCAAGGATATAATTTGTATGGTAATCGAGAAAAGCTGGCTCTACTTGGAAATGGCATTATTTTATACCTGACAAAACCAGAAAGGGACATTACAGTGCTGTGGAACATAATGAGAGAGTTTCAAACTTTTTCTGGGATACAGAATTAATGAAGCTAAAACAAAAGCAATAGCGGTAAATTATGTACCCACATATGAATTGGTTAAGCAATATTCATATTTATGGGGACGTGATAAAATGAAGTATTTAGGGGTACTGATTAAAAATTATACCAGTGTGGCAAGCTAAGAATATGTTGGAAGAGACGAAATAGAAGAGAAAATGGAAGCTCTATCATATGGATATTGATAGTAAGATTCAAGCAGTTAAATGTTCTTAGACTCTTTAGTCTTATACACAGGTCAGGCATACTTTTATCAACCAGAGGAGAAGCTGTGGATAGCAACTAATAAAGAGCTGAAGGACTTTATCTGGGAGGGGAAGACGGCAAGAGTCAAGTGGGATAAGCTTAGTCTTCCAACAGAAAAGGCAGACTGGGATTAATCAAGCTGAAGGCGTATTTCAGAGCAACAAAGTTAAGGCTCCTATACACAGCACAAGTAGAAAACTATGCAAAAGACAACAGGGGGTGGGAATATATTGGAGAAAACTGGCAAAGGAACCAAGGTATTGGGAGCAAATAACTAGAGGGGGAAAGGTGATAGAATGGGAAGAAGCCAAGAACTTGTTTGGACTGCAAACTAGAGATTGTTTTCCATATCAAGGATTGATATCAGAGTATGTGCAAACAGAAAGAAATAGATGGGTCCTAAATGAAAGACCAGCACTAGTACAGTTTTTAGTAGACTCTGGAACAGAAGTTGCTGTTAAGAAAGGAATACTTAGTAGAGTATATAAAACATTATATGATGGCTATAAGCACTAAAGAGGCTAGGAAGGATTGCGAAGAGAGATTAGAAAAGCAATTCACAAAGAAACAATGGGGAGACATATGTATGTCTCCCAAACATGCAACAAAATCTAGAAGATTTAGGATCTTTGCCTGGAAGTGTTTAGGTATTTTTCTACCCCAAGCAGACTCCAAAGAATTTATCCTCAGGTAGACAGCAAATGTTGGAGGTGTGATGGGGAAGAAAGAGGTAAATGAGAATATATTTTCGTGGAGTGTAGTGAGTTGGCAGACTAACTATTCCCTGCAGACTGCTCTGTCAGAGATGCTGGGTTAGCAAATAGGAGTAATTACGGAGTAGTTTTTTGAGCTATGATACAGAATTGGAATTGCCTAGACATAGTAATGCCTTGCTAAGTCTGTGATGGCAGCCAAAAAAGCAATTACTAGAAAATGGAAATCTATGTCTAAACCAACTTTACTACAGGTAGCGGATATAGTAACAAAAATAAAACAACTGGAACTGGGAACTTTACAAGAGGGTAGGAGCAAATTACATACGAAAAAGTGGGAAATGTGGGATTAATACATGCAGACGAGGAACAAGGCTTAAAAGAAGGCAGGATTTGAATGAGCTATGTAATGGCTGACTAACAATGATTGGACATATTAAAAGTGATGTATAATGTTTGCAGCTACAGTTGTGTCAGCATGATTTGCAATGTATAATGTTTGAAAATAAGATTGTGTAGCTATGGTTTATTTCCATTCATATAAATGTAACATTGCTTATGTCATACACGATAACTTAATAAAGATCAATGTAACAAGGCACCAAACCACAGCCAATAAAATCATACAGGTTTATTATAAAACAAACAGGTGAGCACTTTTCACAGCCAAAGCACTCACCTGTTCATTTTGTAATAAACCTGTATGATTTTATTGGCTGTGGTTTGATGCCTTCTTACATTTTTCTTTGGACTGTTTCTACTTTTGAAGGCCCGGTTTACCTGCACTACTATTATATACTTTTTTTTGCTAATTTAATAAAGCTGTTTCTTGTTAAAAAAATGACAAGCAGAGGAAATGTAGTACAGAGGAATAAGTAATATGCAGAATATCATTCATCAGAATTCTGAGCAGTGTTGCCAGTTCTGCATTCCAGCACAGAATCAGTGATCTGCAATGTGTTCCACTGCCTCCTGTCTGTTAACAATGCAGCTACCCATCCAAATGTAGGGCTATCTGGGCATACACTAAGTCAGGTAGGTTGTACAGTGCTGTCCTTCTCTTTGCACAAAGGTTCTACACACACCTCTCCAGAGTGACTTTTATCATTTTATGGTATCAGCTCCATGGTGCAAAGGAAAGAAGCTCTAGTTATGCTATAAACATCCTAGATTCATAACTGGCCCAGGCAGTGGGGGAGAAGGGAGTGAAGCAGACAATGCCTACTTATCCATCCAATGGGAAGGCAGAGAGTGTTGTCCTGTATTGCACATTAAGATACGTTGACTGGTGAAGGTCACAATACAGGACCTGGTGTAAGGACTGTGTGTACAGCTCTGAACACTGCATGCGCTTGTGTGTTTGTTTGTTTGTTTGTCTTTTTCCCAGTTAGGGGTCGCCACAGCGGAACTCCGGTCTGCTAATGATTAGCAGTTGGTTTTTATGTTGTCGAGTTGCCATCCCGACACCCAACCTTAAACGAAGGCACGCCCATTCAATGCATGTCTTTCGAACGCCCACTCGACCACAGGGAGGACATGCAGACTCCACACAGAAGGCACTCCCAACTCAAGCAGAGAATCGAATGGGAGAACCTCTTGTTATGAGGCAACAATGCTACCGCTGCACCACCGTGGACGTACACTGCATGGGCTTGTGTGTGTATATGCAAATAAACAAAAGTCCACACACAGCTGACAGATATTCAATGACAATGGAAAAAGGACTACAAGAAAGGAAA
>NC_056742.1:376350329-376415329 GCF_019279795.1 Protopterus annectens
TTTAGGTCCCTTCAGTTTTATATACAGGTCAGACAGATTTATCAACCAGCGGAGAAGATATGGACAATAAATAATAAAGAAGTGGAGGAATTTATTTGGGAGGGAAAGAGTGCAAGAGTTAAGTAGAATAAGCTGATCCTTTCCATAAAACCAGGAGGATTAGGGTTACCAATCTGAGAGGATACTTTTGAGCTATGCAGTTACGGCTCTTGTAGAAAACAAGCTGAATGTTATAAATCAAAGTGGAAAGGGATGATAATAAAAAGGGGGGGTCAAGAAATAAGGAGAGAGGAGGATTTGGGATGTACATCCTTAAGGAGGACAACAACAACCACATGGAATATTATATTCATACAGTAGAAGAAAGTATTCAAGGAATTAGGCCAACAAAGGAAGAGAGAATGGAGATTTTGTCAAGAGGGTGGACTGCAGGTATGTGTATAGAAAACAGGGAAGGAGGTGGTGGAATTTACTCGAGTAAATTACCAAAAGGAGCTAAGATGTTTAGAGCAAATAAGTAAAGATGGAAAGATAACTGAGTGGGATGATACCAAGTAGTAGCTTGTTCTGCAGGTTAAAACCTGCCTTTCCTATCAAGGATTGATAGAGTACAGGGAAAGGGATAGAGGAGTGAAATGAAAGGCCCGTCTGCTAGAATTTTTAGTCAAATCTACAGCAAAAGCTGTTAAAAAGGGATGCTTACCACTGTATATAAAACTGCATGATAACTATAAAAATCAATTACAGGACATTAGAAAAGACTGGGAAAACAGACTGTAAAGGCAATTTAGGAACCATCAGAAGACTGTATTGCTCAAACATATGCAACAAAGTCCACCAGGTTTAAGATTTTTACTTGGAAATGTTTGCATAGGTATTTTTCTACCTCAAGCAGACTGCAGAGAATTGTTCATTAGGTAGACAGCAAATGCTGGAGGTGTAATGGGAGAGAGAGAAGTAACTGAGAGCAGTTTTGTCAGACTATAATGAGTTAGCAGATTTTAAAAATCCCCTGCAGATTACCTTGTCAGAAATGTTGGGTGGACAAATTGGTTGTAACTAAGAAATCATTCTTTTGCGCTGGGACACGGTCTGAACTGCCTATACATTGTAATGCCTTACTAATTCAAAGCTACTGGCTGACAAAAAGCAATTACTAGAAAAGGGAAAGCAAAATCGACTTGAAATACAACTGAAGTACTGAATTCTGTAGAGGACATAAAAAATGGAGCTGGAATCTTCAGAAAAGGGAAGAAGAAAATTGCATGAAAATAAATGGAATTTGTGGGAACAATACATGCAGAATTATGTTCAGAAGGAGTTAGGTTTAAGGGAAGGCGTGAATTCTGCAATTTATTTTATGTTGGAATAAACGACAGCTGTTAAAAAACATACAAGTATACTGCATGAAAATAATGAAAAGGGTGGCTTAATGGCTAAGGTGTTTGCCTTACAAACACAAGGTGCAGGGTTTGAGTCTCACAAGGGATAACTGTCTAGGCTTAAAATGGCTCGCAAGGGCAGTTAGCTTAGTACTAAACTATGAACCTATGAAAAGGTCACTATGGTCTGTCTTCATTTCTACTATATATGTGTTTCCATGTCATTATGTAAATTGTGATTTAATAAAGACATACCCCAACCCCGTAGGCAAAATGGGAAAAAGGGGTGAAGATGGATTTTAAAGAGAGCTCAACCAGGAGCAAGTAAATAGACTAACTAATATGCATACATGACATTGCTTCTATATGGGGGAAAAAAAAAGATGTACAATATACCTGCCCGAGCAAGTGACAGAGAAGAGGAGAAGACAAAACAGAAATATGCAGAAGCTTGTGAACTTTAAGTTTTGTTGTTTTCTTTCATGTCTCTCTGCCTGGAAATTCAGATAGTTAATCTTAAGATTTAATAATCTGTAGATCAGAAAAGACACAAAATGAAAAAACAGTACTGCATCTCAGAGATAAAAATATACAGGATAAGCGATGTTTATTAGTAATACATCAAATAAGACAAGACCATGAAAAGAGTATCTTAAGTCAGAGGTAATAAGGTGTGCAATGGTACCAATTTAGAAAAATATTAGTCCTGCAAGAGAAAGGAGGACACTGAGTAACAACAAGCAGACTAATAGCTGTAATTCTGACAGTTAAGGGGCTGCCAATGCAACAGAAACTGTAGCAAAACCATAAAATGCAAAACTATAGATAAACTCAAGGAGTCAAGAGAGATGCCTAGTGGGGGGCGTGGCCAAGGATGAACACAGGATAGCAGCAGATTTCTTCAGCTCCACCAATTTCATTACATTGACAGGAATTAATTACTTAAAAAATTAATTTTTGAAGTAATTTTCTTTCTAAATATGTTTGTTTTATATAGTTCTTGAACTATATCTAAAAAAGAAAGGAAATCTTAATAATATTCCTGTCAGAAATTACTTTGGAAATTTTCCTGTCAGTTTATCAGTCTGAAATGAGTTCCAGTAAGACAAATTCTCAAGACTCCAGCATCAAGAAAGAACTTCAGTCTCTGATAATTATAGTCCAGCAACTTACTGCTAAGATGGATAAAATGGATACTAAAATAGACACTTTCATAGAAAAAACTACAAAACAAATAGACTTGTTACACATGGACCTGCAACAACAGAAGATCCAGATGACAGGCATAGAAGAAGCTGTGAATGACATGGAAAATAGAATACAAGAAGAGGAAATCAACATTGAGTTTCTGCTGAAACAAAATACACATTTACAAACAAAGCTGGATGACCTGGAAAATAGATCTAGGCGCAATAACATTAGGATTTTTGGACTGCCAGAAAATATTGAATGTAACAATATTACTTCTTTTTTAACAACATGGCTCCCTAAAACTTTTGATTTACCAGAAGCATTCTCTTTTGGTATCGAAAGAGCACAAAGATCTATAGCTAATACTAACTCTAACAAAAACTATCCTAGATCAGTTATAGTTAAGATTTCTATCATCTTTTGATAAAGAGATGGTTCTTAAATCTGCTTGGGCTAAAGCTCCTGTTAAGATTAATGAAACAACTGTGCATTTTGACAATGACTATTCTTCCATGGTATTAGCTAAAAGAAAAGTTTTTCTGCCACTAATAAGGGAGCTTAAAAAAGCACAGTTTAAAACATACCTTCTGTTTCCTGCCAAGCTTAAAATCTTCCTTCCTGATGGTCCTAAAATTTTCGATGACTTAGACTCTGCTTTACTGTTTATCAAAAAATAAGATTTTGGAAAAAATAGAAGAAATGGAATGGGCTAGTCCTTCGTTAAAGAGACTGGCAACTGAAACTTCGTGGAAGACTTCAGAGAAGAAGAAGAGACTAAAAAACAAATGATTTGTACTATGTTTTTTTTTTCTCTCTCATCATTTTATTTTATTATTAATCTTTTTAAATATAATTCCTGCATTTCCAAGAAGCAACAAATATTTTGAAAAAGATTTAATCAAAGTTATTCTCTGTGTGCAAAGAAATGTTTTGTTTCATAACTAGTCAAAATATCTGGAGATTTAATGGCAAGCTGTGATTTAACTTGTTTCTGTTTCTGAAGAGGAAAAATAAGGTCAGTAATTTGATACATTTTTTTTTCCTTTAAAAGTTTATATGTTCTTCAAATGCTATTCCTAATTATACTTTCTTGATTACACTGCTTATGCTTGTTTGTAAATAATCTGTCATGCTTTAACTAATAATAATTAGAACTAAATAATAGTAAATAATATGTTTTATTTTTAACTTTATTAATATAAACAGTAAGTAACATTCTATTGTATATACTTCTTATAGCTTTCTCTTACATTTTTTTATTTCTGCCTTACACCCTTTTACTTTCTACTCTCTTTTCTTTTCTTTATTAATATATAGAAATGCTTTTGATCATACAGACACAGTAAATAATAAGATTTGCATAGGAGTTGAGTTGGGACAAAAATGTTGAGTTTTGTTACTTATTAATAATTTTGGGCTTGATTTCACTTACCTAGAGTCTGTAATAACCTGTAGAATGCATTGTGAAGGTTTTGTCATGTTTAGATGCATTTACACTGCTAAATGAATGTTTGTCACTAGTTTTTAATAAGTTTCCCGCCAAAATGTTAAGAGAGACAATCTGGGATGTGGGCTGTCTCATGCACAGTGTCCATGAGCTACTTCAAAAGCTTCAACTCTCAGAATTCTCACAGAGAAGCTGAAAGCAGCTAGTCTCACCTTTGACCTAGATATCACACTGACACATCACAGATACAGGAATGACACTACCTAATTATACTTTCTTGATTACACTGCTTATGCTTGTTTGCAAATAATCTGTCATGCTTTAACTAATAATAATTAGAACTAAATAATAGTAAATATGTTTTATTTTTTAACTCTATTAATATAAACAGTAAGTAATATTCTATTGTATATACTTCTTATAGCTTTCTTTTACATTTTTTTTTATTTCTGCCTTACACCCTTTTACTTTCTACTCTCTTTTTCTTTTCTTTATTAATATATAGAAATACTTTTGATCATATAGACACAGTAAATAATAAGATTCGCATAGGAGTTGAGTTGGGACAAAAATGTTGAGTTTTGTTACTTATTAATAATTTTGGGCTTGATTTCACTTACATAGAGTCTGTAATAACCTGTAGAATGCATTGTGAAGGTTTTGTCATGTTTAGATGCATTTACACTGCTAAATGAATGTTTGTCACTAGTTTTAATAAGTTTCCGCCAAAATGTTAAGAGAGACAATCTGGGATGTGGGCTGTCTCATGCACAGTGTCCATGAGCTACTTCAAAAGCTTCAACTCTCAGAATTCTCACAGAGAAGCTGAAAGCAGCTGGTCTCACCTTTGACCTAGATATCACACTGACACATCACAGATACAGGAATAGCAGATTAATAATGTGTTAAAAACCTATGTCCCAAACATATACATTACTATAACTCATTTAATTCATCTGATTGACAAGCATAAATAATTTTATAACTCTATACTGGAAGAAATTGTCATGTGATATATTTTAAAGCAGTAGTATAGCATGTTTGTAAAATCTGGTTACTAAAATGTGTTTGCTGTGCATTATTTTGTATAAAGCAGACAGATTTATTGAAGGGACAGCAATGTAAGATGGTGCTCAGTAAAGATACAACTCAGTGAGATCAGATATATATATATATATATATATATATATGTATGTGTGTGTGTGTGTGTGTGTGTGTGTGTGTGTGTGTGTATATGTGTGTGTGTGTGTGTGTGTGTGTGTGTGTGGGTGTGTATGTGTGTGTGTGTGTGTATATATATATATATATATGTATATGTGTGTATGTATGTATATATATATATATATATATATATATATATATACGTGTGTGTGTGTGTGTGTGTGTATATGTGTGTGTGTATGTAGTTATGTATATAAATGTTTCTGAGAATCTGCTTAACTATGAAGTATGATTTATAACAATTTCTATGAATACAATATTTTATTCTATTGGCAATAATGAGTTTGAGTAAATGCTCATATACAAGCAATTCAAGGTTTTTTTGGAAGCTGTTAACTGTATTTACATGACAGAAAATAGATGCATCCTAATATATGTAATGTCTGAATCATATTAGCCAAAGTTTTTGATTTAAATGAATGTTAGAACTTATTTTTCTCTCCTCTTGATTTCTAACATCAAGATTATTTGAATGCTATTTGAATACAAGTGTTTTATATTACATGGATGCATATAGTAGTATGAACAGTTTTTATATATAAAAAAAAAAAAAAAAAAAAAAGGTTTATTTTAGTTTATATGATGCTGTTTTACCAAATGTGTAGTCTTGTTTTGCTAGATAATTGAATCTTAACTTCAGTTAAATATAACTAGTATTAAATTGATAAGGTGGTAGCTGACGTACTGCTGCTTAGGGTAGGGGGTTAACTTGAGTGGTAAATACTACTCTAAGTTGGAGTTTATAACTCCAGGCTGGATGCAAGGTTTAATCCTTACATTATTTTCACTTGTTCATTGTTATTTGTATATAGTTTTGACATCCACAATATATTTTGTACATTCATTGTCACTACAAACAAAATTGGATCCTATACGAAATCCCATAAGAGATTCAATAAATACAGCTATATTTAAAGGTACACCTAAAGGAGGAGATGTAACATTACTTATCTTGTTATTTGTTATTTTGATCATAAGATTCTTAAGTTTTAAAAATGCCAAATGACATCTTTAAAAGGAATTTCTTTAAACACTAATGGATTGAATAATCCATGTAAAAGGGCAAGCCTAATAAGATACATTAATTTACATAAGGCCAACTTAGTCTTCCTACAAGAAACCCATCTCTTGAAAAAAGATATTGATAAACTAGCCACAAACAAATATACAGTATTGGTTAGTTCAGAGCACACTCAGAAAAAAAAGAGGAGTGGCTATTTCATGGAATAAAAGTATGCCCATTCCTAAAACCATTAAGTCTTATCAGGATGACAAAGGAATGTTTTGTATGGTTACAATACAAATTAATGGGAAGACTTACACTTTAATTAATGTATATTGGATACCTGGAATTGGTATTAATACAGTGAAACATCATCTTGATAAGATCATATCATTCTCTATAGGAGATATTATTTTAGCTGGTGACTTTAATTGTATACTACATGAAAGTGATACTACCACTATAGGAAAGAGAAGAATTACATCTAATGCAAAACATTTAAAGGATTTTGCTAATTCTTATCATTTGAATGATATTAATAATCAGATAGATTCAAAATCATTACCATACACCTTTTTTTCTAACAGATGCAAAACTTATTCAAAAATAGATAGGGTCTTTATTTCTAACCAGATGGTAACAGATTTAATTAATTCCAAAATCATTTCATGTCCTATATCTGATCATAATTCAATTGTTTTTGAATTCATGATAAAAATACTCATAATGTTCAGATCAAAAGGATACCAGCATACTTAACTCAACTAAAAGACTATAAAGAATATATACTTTCAGAAGTAAAACATTTTTTAGACATAAATAACACTCCTGAAGTCTCCATTGTTTATGTTTGGGATGCCTTAAAATCATATCTATATGGACAAAGTATCAGATGGTATAATAATAAAAGGAAATCTTGGGATAAGGAATTGTTAGATATTCAAAGTAAATTAGACTCTTATAAACATAATAAAGAAAATATTATGGACAAGAAAGTTATTGAAGAAATAAACAAACTAAATGAGAAATACAAAAAATTTTAACTCATAAAATAACTTTAGAGAAATACAAGTTTTTGTCTTATTCAATAAGCCTCAAATACTTACATAGACTTAAAAATAAAACAAAAAGGTTGAATAAACAAAACCATATCAAAGAAATCTTTTCTCTAAGGAAGAAGCATGTTTCTAGTATACCAGAAATACTAGATGAATTTAGAAATCACTTTCACAAAATTAACCATAATATTAACATGGAACCTAAAGATAAAATAAAGGAGTTTATAACCACAAATATGAATAAAAAGCTTAATAAACAACAGATTAAACTATTGGACAAGAGTATTTCATATACAGAAGTTATTACACAAATAAATAAGCTTAAATCAAACAAAGCACCGGGTAATGATGGTATTATACCAGAGATATATAAAATCCTTTCTAAAAATACATATTCATTAATACATAAGGTTTTTATTTTGGCCCAAACTGAGTTAATAACCCCCCCCATCTTGGCAATATACATTTATTTCGCCAATTTTAAAACCTAATAAAGATCCAACTAGATGTTCTTCATATCGGCCCATCTCATTACTTAATGTTGATTATAAAATGTTTATGAATATCTTTGCTGATAGATTGAAGACAATCATTCCCGGCATTATAGATATAGATCAGACAGGCTTCAATGTAAATAGAAACACTTTTGATAATATAAGAAGAACTTTAACATTAATAGATTTTGCAAATAGGAAAAAGAAAGATTTAACACTTATTAGTCTTGATATAAGTTCAGCATTTGTTTCAGTAAGTTGGGACTATCTGTTTACCTTAATGAAGTGCACAAACTTCTCGGATGCATTTGTAAATCTAATTGAACATTTATACAAAGGAACGTTGGCTTATATTAAGGTAGGAACATATGTTTCACAAAAAATACCCATTCTTAAAGGTACAAAACAAGGATGTCCACTTTCTCCACTATTATTCACTTTAGTAATGGAGCCTTGGGCTAATCTGATCAGAAACAGTACTGACATAGAGGGTTTTGAAATAGATGAAAATACAACATCCAAAATTCAACTTTTTGCAGATGATGTTCTAATTACATCAGCAGGATCTAATTATTCTATACAGTCTCTATTTGATAACATGATGAATTTTAAAAGTATTTCTGGTTTAATATTCAATGAAGAAAAAACTAAAATACTACCTATATATACACGAAAAAATATTCTCATTAGTGATTTTACTAAATATGTACCCAATTCAGGTCAGATAACTTATTTAGGTATAATACTATCTAAAGATATTAAATCTATTATATATAATAATTATAATACCTGTTTTCTTAATATACAAAATCTTTTAATACCTGGAATAATATGTTTTTACTATGGAGGAGAGACTTACAATTATTAAAATGATAATATTCCCCAAGATTTTATACTTAATACAATCAATAATACTTCCACCTACAAAATAATTATCAAGAAACTGAACACACTAATGTTAAATTTCTTATGGGCACCTAATAGACCTAGGATTGCATTAAAGAAACATACTAATAGCTGGTCTCAGGGGGTATTTCTTTTCCAGACTTTAATTTATATACTATCTCTTCTATTGTAAAAGTTATTACTTTATTAATAGATCAGTCATATGTCACAAAATGGAAAGATTATTGGGAGCTAATTAGTATACACTTCATGAAAATCTCCTTAACACATAAAAATATGATTGTAAATAACTCCATGTTATGGTTACTAAAGGAATTTTGTACTTCACCTCTTACACCTAAACATATGGTTTGTTACCCATTAAATATTATTATTAGTTATCGTAACTTTATATTCATGCACCCTAAGTATAGGGAATGGAATTTTATTGTATTTCCTATAATGTATACTCAGGGTATGCTTTTGTCATCTACTTCTGAAGGAACTCATTTAGCTATAGATAATGATCTAAAGTACTGGTATCAGTTGATATCTGATAATAAAGTTAAAAATCTAGATTTCTTAAAACAAGAATTTGATCTAAGAGAAACTTGCTGGTTAGAGGTTCAGACCTTTAGACAACATCTCATTAATAAAATAGATTTAATGTCTATAACTGTTAAAGAATCTATTCCAACACTGATTGATTACTTGATATTAAATTTACAACATAAAGTTTCTGATAAAGGTAAACTTTCATACATACATAAAGTTATCAGACAAGAAACTTTTTACAGTGTAGATTCATACTGGAATTATTTCACTTCTATTAATGGGGACCCACCAAATCAACAAGATAAACAATATATATTGGAATCTGCTTATAGAACTACGTCTTCCATTGTCTGGAGACTTTATACATGGAAATTTTTACATAGATCTTTTTATACACCTTTGATGATGAATAAAATAAATAATAAAGATAATTTATGTAAGAGATGTAATGTAGAAATTAATGCTGACTGGGCTCATATGTTTTATGACTGTATAAAATTGAAAGAATACTGGAAGTCAATTAATGAATTTTTGCAGGCTCTTTTTACAGATAATTTCATTATTTCTAAATCTATTATATTATTCAACACACCTGTACCTCAAAGTGTTAAAAAGGTTAAGCTTCCCTTGTTATGGTCTATTCTAGCAGTGGCTAGGAAAATAATAACTAGAAATTGGATTTCAGATACACCTCCTTCGTTCAATGAATTTAAAATGTTATGAATATAGTGTGCCATATGGAAATAAACACAATTAGGACTAGAACAAATAGAAAAACATCTTATTTTATTGTATGGGATAATTTACAAAATTTGTTAAAAAAATTTTAATTTCAATAGCATGGTATTTTAGTTTAATTAATTGATCTGATTGTAGTGGATGTCTTTGTAAATACTTTAGCTGTTTTGTTGAATATTATAATAATACCTATTTTTAATTACTTGTATAAAATTGTTATGATATTTCTCTTGTATGTTAAAACAATAAACCTGTTTTGAAAAAAAAAAAAGAGAGATGCCTAGTGAAAGAGTATGATCTTCAAAAAGCCAAAGCTGTAACGGCTGTGAAAGTTGGATGATTGAAGGTACCAATGCATGGCAACATGTGCAAGGGTTCAGACAGGAGGGCTGTGTAAAAAAAAAAAAAATGCACAACAAAATTTGTCTGAAGATGCCAGATGAAGGACAGCAGCAACATGGAGCAACAGTCACAATGGAAAGAAAATTCATAGCCTTTATATAGGAATCCATCCATCCACAAACCCTTTTTTCCCATTTTTGCACATGGGGTCGGGTTGTCACTTCAAACCTGTTAGAAAGCCTCCATCATTATCAACCTTATAATGGTGGCACACCTATGCAGCTTTTTAAATATAGGCCAACAGCTCTGTTCCCCATTCCACAACATTAAAATGCTGGACCTAAAAGCTACAAACAAAAGACAGAACCTTTGCTCATCTACAGTACTTGCTCTGCCAACAAGGAAGACATACTTGACATTCAAAGCCTAAATGTGTAAGAAGCTCAATGACAGGGAAATAGTTGTTTATTCCTCAAGCTTTCAAAAGTCTTTGACATCATCTCTTATCCATTCACATTTTTATCACACATCAAACCTATCAAAACACCTGTCATGTAGCCATGAATCAGTTCTCTAGCGATCTGACAGAGTACCATACTTCACTGAAATGACTTCCTCTCCAGGTCTGAACACATCAATAAACCCTAGTGACACCTCCAGGTGCATTCTCTAGGTTCATCCGAATGACACTTTAAGTACCCAGCATTACCTTGTTCATGTTTACATTAATAATTCCAAAACCATGCTACAACAAGCTACTGAAAGATTTCAGATTTTACAAATCAAAGAACACCACACACAAAACTCTAGCACCTTGACTGTGTAGCCTTTAAAATGTATAATTCAAGGCTACACAGCTGAGGCACTAGAGTTTTGTGTGTGCTCTTCTCTGGTTTGTATTTAACGTGGAACAACAGCCTTTCAATGTTTTTTTATTATTTGGATTTCTGGTTGTATGCATATTGAAGGATTTCACCTTAAAACCTACACAATGAGGAATACAAGTGGAATGACACTTTGCCTCTATCCAGAACTGCTAAATAAACATTAAATAATATTCAAATTTTATTTATACTGTCATAATTTTAATGCTTCTCTAAATATCTCAAAAACTGAGTAAAATAGAACTACTTAGCTTTATAGGAAAGGTCACAGCTAGATAAAAAATATATGTACATAGTGCAAACAGTATGTATGCAAAAACAAAAAAAAAACAGTGCAATATGGAGAACAGTGTAGAAAAATGAACAAACCAGAAACAAAGCCGCACATTATACTGGCTACTGAGGAAAAAAAAATCTAATTACAGGTATCAAGTGCTTTCATCCAAACAAAATCACAGGACTCCATCATGATACTCAACAATAACAGTACGTAGCACTTATGAACACAACAGTATAATTAACCATGTGTCCCCAACAGATTCTCCTAATTACATATAAACCACACAAAAATGTTTATCAATTGATTAAAAAATATGAATTAATAAAATATGTTTGAAGAACTAAATAAAAATTACAGTTTGGCTGAATTCATTTTTAAACTACTAAACAAATAAATATCATTTAATCCAGGTGTTTGACCAGTGTTAAACCTTAGTTGCTATATGAATTAACATACTCAAGCTTATTTTTAAAGGGGCCATCCCTAATATATTTCGCCTGTTCCAGAACTGTAAAAATAAATTATTTAATATGGTACCTATATAAATTGTTAGTTAAATCCTACTTGAAATATCATACACATTTTCATAAATTCTCCTTCTCAAAGGATGAATTGTCTTACCTATATAAAAAGCAGAACATGACACACACTGGGCCAAACAGACCACCCCAGTGGAACTACATGTAAAATTACCTTTAGGGCACATCTCATATTTACAATTCTCAATCTTAACTTGATGATTCAAAAGATTTAAATTTATACTGATTGCATGCTCCACAGCTAAAAGTACTATTTGGTTCAATAATATTAAAATATTAATTCTTTAACAAATTTTTATTTCTATCATATTTGTAAACAAAAGACAGTGTATGGTCCGATACAGCACTTAGACTCGCATCATGTCCAAAACTGTTCCCATGCCTAGACACAATTTTCTTAACTTTATATGCTATATGAAAACATGTGATCACTGCAGAATTGTGTGTGTACTATAAGGGGTTAATGAAAATGACATTGTGTTTACTGTGACTTATAAAATCTAGTTTAAAGCACAGAATTTACTGAATGTGATCACTCCAAAGACTAGATTGTGCTGAACAGTTTGCCATTTACATGTCTTTAGTAAGCCTTATGGTTCTAGAGGTACAACCATTTATTTAAAATGTAGGTACATCATTTTCTTTCTCAGAAAGTTCTGGATGCGAACATTGGAAATTAAAGCAGAATCTTTCCGACCTCCATTGGAGGGTTTGCCTTTCCTCATTAATTACACACATACCGCCTCACAGCCAGTGCAGGACACTGACGACTCCACCATTCTCTGCTCTGCAAAAACATTAAATAATGCAGATGTAGACATTCAATCATCTTTTACAATTATTCAGAAGAGGTTTGAAGAGTCAGGACTTATATTAAATACCAGTAAGGTAAAAGTCATAGTCTTCAAACACAAACTCACTTAATGACCTTCAGATCCCATCTGCCTACGACATAAGTACTGAGGAAGTAAGAAATACAAAACTGGTTAGTTTCAATATCCAGCACCTACCAAAGTTTGACTGCAATGTAGAAAAAGTGAAAACCAAAATCATCAAAAACTTGGCTTATTATTTAGAATCAGACCTTACCTAACTGACCAAACTTGTGTTGATACAATCCATTACTTTCTCCTGACTAGCCTTTTATAAGTCACCCCCCCCCCTTCCCATACAGAGAGACTTGAGTAATATGTAATTCTGAAAGCTGGAACGATGTTATAACAAAATTATAAAGTTTACACAGTCACTTTGCCAAAAGATAAACATTACATCATAGCTCTGTAAAAGGTAGCCTGGTTAGAATTTTCACATCAGCTCAAGTTGGCCCATGCCATAGTATATTCAACTAATAAATGTTGAAACACGCTTTCAGTGTTACATTCCTTTGAGTAACTTCAGGTCAAAAACCCAACAAACAGCAAGAACCTCTAAATACACAAAATCATGGGGACTGTCTCCATTCTGTGCAAGTTGGTAAACTCTAGAAACAATTTCTATTCGATATTAGATTTGTACTAAAAAACTCAGCTACTAAAAAAGGAATACAATTATATCTCAACTATCTAGTTATATAACTGTAATGAGAGTATAGCAAAATGTCCCACTGTTATCGATCGGTTCCTCTTTGCAGCTTTCTCTTCCACTAGTATTTTGCTACACCACTTCACTTGGAATAAGTTAATATTCACAGAACCTGGACAGGTAAACTGTTTTTCTTACATGCATGTCTACTACCCCCTTAACAGTTACATCACTCATCATCTCCTCTATTTGCGATTTATCAGAAATGGTCATTCATTTCCACCTTAGAACCAGTTTTGTAGCCTTTATCTCAGACCTCTCATCTACTCTTTTACTTTTTACCTCTATATTCCAAGTTCTCTTTAATTTGTCCCTGATATGTTCTCCCTTCTCCTCTTTCTCTTGTAGCATTTCCCAAGTATTGCATCCCTATCTTCTCCAAAACACTTAGATACAGTTACTTCTCTTTCTAACATGCATAAATCTGCTACTACTTGGTTACTGAATAAAAATGGAAGGTGGTCCAACTCAACATTTTTTCAGACTGCACACCTACAGATAATGACTAATTCTCTCAGACTGTGTGACAGTTACTCTCAGAAACTAATGACTGTTACTGCCTACCATGTCTTAAGTGATTTATTTTCCAAAGTGCACCCTTTGCAAAGCTGGAAGTAACCCGCAATACTTAGGACTATATAGTTGTAATGCATCTTAATCTGCAGACTACACTGCAGATTACTGTATGCTGCACGAATGTAACATCTGCAGATTTCATTTGTAAAACTCTCATTTTTACGCTTAATGCTATTACAGCAGAGAGTCAATTATCCAAACTAATTGGGACCTAGGGTAGTTTGGATAATCAAACTGTTCAGATAATCAAACATGCATTGAACTAGATAAAAAAAACTTCTAAAATCTTGTTTTACTGCATGCACAGAATACACTTTTCAACCATTCAGCGATTCCAGTGGACAATAAATAATACTTTTCACATACAAGCGGGCTACAAGCTCAAAAAACATGCACAAATGAATATATATAACATTTACATATTCAGACTTTATGATTTTTCCTACCTGAAAACTTTGGAAGACTGTGTTCAGATAATTGACATTCAGATAATCAACCCTCTACTGTACGTCAAGGTATTTATCATGACTGTTTCCTCTTTCAAGACTATTTTATGTCATAAAATTTATTTCCTCTAGGACTCCACTGAAAACAGAGTTTGGCAGTCAGCCTTTACTGGTTAATAAAAGCAAACACTCAAACAAATATGCTCCTGCTAACTAAGGGAAAATGTAGTTAAGAGTATATGAAGAGACTGCAGCAACAGATAATAATTACACCCCTTATGCTGTGGTAGGCATGGATGTCTGAATTTTGGAAAGTTCAGTCACTGCCAAGCCAAATGGAAACACTGATGAAATGAATGTCAGAATGTTAGCAGCCCAGGGCCAAAAGCAACAATTATGGTTTCATAAATAAAAGAAGTAAAATTACCAAAATAAATGGCGCCCTCTCCAAAAAGAAAAATGCAACTTGCAGTAACCCTTATGTTTCTGCCCTAGGCCCTCTTCTTTCTGGAATTCATTCATCAGAAATAAATGCCAACTTTTTGCTAACCAAATCTGCAGACAACTACAAGACAGGAATAATCCTAAACTCTTCCGCACTCAATCTTCAAAACAAGACCACAAACACACTGATAACTGGTGCTCTAATAATGATTTCCCCTTAAATGCAAAGACAGACAGTGCAGTCATCTTTGATAAAAATCAGTGCTCCTGCCCTCATCATACAAATGTAACGCAACGTAAAACTGGCACCATGATCCAGGATTTAGGAACTTAGACAGTGACCTGTCCTTAAATTAGCATACCTCCAATACTTTCAGAAAATCCTTCCATTCTTTTTATCTCGTGTCATGAGCTTTCATCCAGATCAAAGACCATCTTAACTCCTCTTTACTCCATCCTCAGTAAAAATCCATTCCAAAGACCTAGTTCTGCTTCAAAATGTCAACAAGTCACAATTCAGAAGGCCCAATACCCAAGTTCCTCCCTCCGTTATGGAACAAGTTTTCCATATCAATTAGTGTATAATCCTAGCAGAACTCAAATTTCAATTGGGTGAATGGATGGGATCTTATAAATTCATCCCAGAAGTGAAAAGAATTCTGAAACTTGCTGTTACACTTTTAAGTTTTTTTTTTCCAGGGGGGCTTTGACCCATTTTCACCCTCCATACCCCTACTACTTATATACACCAAATCTGCAAGGGCAAATATTCTGACATACTGCAAGATCAGATTAATACAGTCCATAATCAGACTTGCAGTTCCACCATCACATGCAGCACAATTACAGTCTTTGAAAGAGAACAGCCTTCAAGTAAAACATTAATGGAATTACTGTAAAAAAAATAATTATTACTGACTGCATCAGTACATGCACTTACGTACTGCTGTGGCACATTACTTTTTGCTAGATTGTGTCTTTTACTGTACAGCAGCACTTTTCTCACCACGCCCCTGTGCATACAGACTCTCTGTCCCAGTACTGAACAACTTAGTTAACAAAGCCAATAAATAAACAAACTGAATCTTACCAGTGTTAAAAATCTTACTGCCCTCTCAGATAATAATGCAGTAACATTTCTTATTCTCTTGAAACACACAGAACAATGCAATCACAAGATATAAACTTTATTTGTATGTATTTATTAACTGGGGTACAGCAGAGATTCATATGGACCTTTCTTAGATTTAGCCAGGAGCACTGTCTGGTTAATTAACTAGCCCAGGATCATAAAGTTGATATATGGAAACTGAGGTCAGCATTTTAGGCTGAAGCTCATTAATTGCTCACAGCCTTAATCTTCTGCACTAACCGCTTGGTCATAAAACACGCAACTCTTTGAAATGGCTAAGTAAAAAAGTCAATCCTTTCTTCAGCAGCTGCGTAGGCTACTACATAGCTAATAAACAAAGGAAAAAGCCTGTTTAATTACTGAATGAAGCGCTTTTTGTTGTCATAAATACGGCAACTTCTTCAGAGTCACACATACAAGTTCCTTACAAGTTTAAATAGTAAAAACACAGGTCACATGACCACAATCAGCTGATATGTTGTACATACCTAAAAGGTTACTAAGACCAATTTCTCTAATCAATTCATTTTACTACATAAAAATCAACCTAAACACATAAAAAAAAAACCCTTTTAACCAGCGAAAACCTCCTAATACATTAACAGATATGAAAAAACAATGTAGGATTGGTGTATATAAGTAAAGGTATAAACATGTATACGCGCGCACAACCCATTAACACATCCAAAATAGAAAGTAAAAAGTAAAAAATAAAAAACAAACTACTTTATATTCGTGTTAAACCAATAAAGTGTTACCATACAATAAAATAAACACATCAATTTGTCCACACTCCTCGAACTCTATATATTAAAACAGAAGTAAATGTACTACTATAAAAAAAATTTTCTCAGCGTTGATGGAAATACCTATCATAACGTAGTACTCTACCATATCATATCCATTTCTAACAAACATAAATATATGTACATCAAAAACACCACAAGATGCATACGAAGAGGATGTACATAAAAAATATATATGCATAGAAAATGTTGAACAGCTGGTGCTATAAAAAATGAGAACTCGTCAAGTATATCAAGGATCCTCTAAGAATTCACCTGGTTAAACTCCTAAGTTTTAAAAGACAAGAGATGTTACAGGAATCATTTAGTCCAGGGCTTGAAAAGGCGTTGAGCCTTATCTGCCATGCTAACTCACGTTCTTCAAGCATCAGATTGAACTGACCACCTCTGGGGTCCATGCAAACTTGGTCAATTGCTTTAAATAAGAAACTATGATTGTGGTTAATGGCAAGATATCTTACTAAGGGGCTCTCTTCTTGGTAGAAGATATAGGTTGAGAAGTAAATTCCATTGTATCTCCAAACAGGCTGTATATGTAGGTAGGTGTCAACTATGCCCAGCTTTCTACGACGGAAAGACCGAACATAGGCTTAGAGATAGGGTCTATGAACACACCTATGCCATAGAGAGAAATAAAGAAGAGAGCCCCTTAGTAAGCCATCTTGCCATTAACCACAATCATAGTTTCTTATTTAAACCAATTGCCAAGTTTGCATGGACCCCAGAGGTGGTCCCGCTCAATCTGATGCTTGAAGAACGTGAGTTAGCATGGCAGATAAGGCTCAACGCCTTTTCAAGCCCTGGACTAAATGATTCTTAACATCTCTTGTCTCTTAAATCTTAGGAGTTTAACCAGGTGAATTCTTAGAGGATCCTTGATATACTTGACGAGTTCTCATTTTTTATAGCCAGCTGTAAAACATTTTCTATGCATATATATTTTTTATGTATATCCTCTTCGTATGCATCTTGTGGTGTTTTTGATGTACATATATTTATGCTTGTTAGAAATGGATATGATATGGCAGAGTACTACGTTATGACAGGTATTTCCATCAACGCTGAGAAAAATTTTTTCATAGTAGTACATTTACTTCTGTTTTAATATATAGAGTTCGAGGAGTGTGGACAAATTGATGTGTTTATTTTATTGTATGGTAAATATTGGTTTTACACGAATATAAAGTAGTTAGTTTTTTATTTTTTTACTTTTTACTTTCTATTTCAGATGTATTAATGGGTTGTGCGCGCATTTACATGTTTATAACTTTACTTATATACACCTACCCTATATTGTTTTTTTCATATCTGTTAATGTATTAGGAGGTTTTCGCTGATTAAAAGGGGTTTTTTATGTGTTTAGATGAATTGATTAGAGAAATTGGTCTTAGTAACCTTTCAGGTATGTACAACATATCAGCCGATTGTGGTCATGTGACCTTTGTTTTTACTATTTAAACTTGTAAGGAACTTGTATGTATGGATCTGAAGAAGTTGCCGTATTTACGACAACGAAAAGTGCTTCATTCAGTAATTAAACAGGCTATTTGTTATTGTGCCTCGCTTTTTTTGTTGGATACCCTGTGTTACTACTTCTATTAGTTTGTTTTGCACTCCGTTTGTTAATAAACAAATGAAAAAGAAAACGGGTTCATGCTCAGTAAACATCAACCTAAAGAAAGTTTCAGTTATTATACAATGATTTCCTGTTCTTAACGCTGTTCCAACAGAGGTACACATTTTCAAATAAGAGAACAGCATTTCAAATGCTCTCATTTGTAAAATAAGCCTAAATATGCAAACAAACTGAACATTGTCAAAAACACATTACACTTACAAAGGATTTCATATTTTTTGTGTGTGTGTGTGTGTGTGTGTGTGTGTGTGTGTGTGTGAATGGTTCATGCATTTCAAAAATAAATTATTTAAGAAGAAAAATAAAGAACAAAGACCATATTTCAAAAGTTGTAATTATCAGGGCTTTGCGGCACAATATGAATCAGTTCAAAACATTCATATAGCTTCTTACATTTTAACAGAAAACACCAATTACTCAGTTTAATAAGTAGCCTAGCTGCTCCAAAGACCAAGTACAGCAAATCCAATTAAAACTACAAACCTGCATATTTGTTTTTTTTTATCAACAAGATGACAGCACATTAATCAATAGAAAATGTTGTTATTATTACAGCCAACAAGTAATCAAACTATTAATAAATGAGTTTGCCACAGTTTTGCAGTATCAGCTCTCGCCTTTTACTCACCCAGCAGTTTTGCAATGATATACAGTGCTTGCCCCCATAAAAACATCTTCCCATCACGTCCACAATTGCTAGGAAAACGCTTCTGGCTGCCAGGATTTTTCTTTTCAGCTTCAATAAAGTCAGCTGGTACATAGTAGTACTTGGGGATAACAGCATGTCCTACCAAGCAAAACAATGAATTAATACATATACACAAACATACAGTCCTTATGTCTTCTTAGTTTTAAAAAAAAAAAGCAGATTTAAATTCCACTAGTAAAATGAAGACGTGACGCATCCAACAAGCTGAAGAATTTGCTTAAATTAAGATGGTGTTAATAACAGGCATTATCTGCAAATTAGTGTCCTTACATTCCACCAAAACTACAAAGGTGAACTAAATGAAAAGAAAGCAGAAACAACAGAGATTTTGGGCCAGATTCCAAGACCTTCTCTTAGTGTAAGTGACTTACTCTAGTACAGGCTTTCCCTGATGCCAAAGGACTCGCACAGCACTCTGTGCAAGTCCTATCTATAAGGCAGGCTCTTACACAAAGAGCAAGTCTTTCAGAAAAGGACCCATTACTGATAACATTAGTTGATCTTGACACTCAGGCAGAACCCTTCCTGATGTGTCAACAACTGGGTTCATCCTCTTTACGAGTGTTAGTTACTTTTTCTAGAATCTTCTGCACTCAAGGGCACGTACCCACTTCACATGCACAACATGGCTATGATGTCACATGACCACTACATAAGCATATTGAGCCAGAGACCACCATCGTACACTCCAATATTTTGTAACAGAAACCATTTTATTACCCAATTTTGTACTTTCTACAAAGATTATTCCAATTGTAATTCAGGTAGATATTCTCTATTCTCTGCTTTATGAATTTCAGCTTCCAAGCTATCCACAGAAATTTCTCTTTCCATGGCTTTAGTACATTAATGTGATAGGATTTACTTAATCTTTCACTTTCCTGTCTGTCTTAACTTTGCAGTTCACTGCATTCAGCCTTTCAGTCACCTCAATGGGGCCTTGCCACTTGGCGAAAAAACTGTTACCCATGGAGTGTTCTAATATTAATACCTGATACAATGGGCTAAATTCTGTAAGTCGTGGTCTTATTACAAAATCATTCCTGTCTAAGTCGGGGTCTTATTACAAAGTCATTGTTGTATCTCTACGGCTTCCTGCATGTCCTCCTTTGCTATGGGCATAACCTATAAAGTACTGTAGTATTCTATCACACTTAAATGTGTCTTCTCTTCACTTCTTCCAAAGTCTCTTTAGCGATATCAATCATATCTATAGAACGCCTGCCATACAACAATTCAAATGTGGGAACTTAACTGTAACGTGTGACACCTCTCTTTTTGCAAATAGCAAGTTAGGTAATAACTGGTCCCAGTTCTTTCCATCTACATCAATTAATTTCCTTAGTGTGGACCACCAAAACTGCAAAGTTAACTAAATGAAAAGAATGCGGAAATTACAGATACAGGACCAGATTCCATTACACCATCAATCTACAGATGGTATACTTTTAACTACTTAGCCTAAAAACATTGGCAAAACTTGATATAAAGGGTTTACCTCAGTCAGTATCTCCTAAGGGATGTCTGCTATGGAAAATAATAATACAAGTTCACAGGCAAGTAACCTTAGCATTAGCCTTGTATGTGGAAATTTTGTGGCATAGTCCATTATTACTAGTATGTACTAAAATCTATTGCTAAATGTTACTAGTGGCCCCACAATGCCCATTGCAATACATTCCAGTGGCACCTCTGCAATATGCATTGTAATAGACTCTTTAAACTAGGATGGAGTGCCATTTCCTGACATTCTGGACAAGAAGCACACAAATGTTCTATTTTTTTCAATTATACCTCACCAATAAACTCTAACCAACAATCTTTCCTTAGTTATGCCCTCCCCTAGGTAACCACCTAGGAAGTGACTAAGGGCTAGCATCATCACTAGTGTGCTACATGATTATGGCACTAACATCTGATGTAGAATCTTGGCCCTGTCTTTACTTACTCTTGCTCATGTTTTAAAGATGCAACGGAAACATTTTCCGAGAGATTCAGAAATGCAGCGTCAGCGACCGCAGGCAAGGCAGCACTATTTACAGTGCATGCATGATGAGTAGCAATGCTAATTTTCATGCCTGTGGCCAGTCCAGTTTGTATGAAGACTACAGCACAGTCGCGCTGCTACATCATGTTAGATCACCTTGCAGACAGAATTAAATATGAGCTGTACAGATCAACACTGAAGGTATACATACACAGTACATTCACAATGGTGAACCCACAAACAAAAGCTGACAATGCTGATGTAATATACAAAAGCATATGCATACAGAGAGAGAGAGGGAGAGAAATATGCAATGAAATGGAAAATGTCATGGATGGCTGATGGTGGAAAAGAGGTTATACTACACCAACAGAATCCATACAGATGGACATAAAAAATGCAAAGGGATATGCACAACAAAGAATGCCACAAAAAGCAAAACTGAGAAGGCTGCATGACAATACATCAATGTAAAATAATGTGAAATCTAGAAAGGAGAGGTGGAATACAATAAAATAACATGACCTGCACCAGTCCGGACATCATCTAAGGGTGAGCGTTGGACCTGCACTATAATGTTACTGTGATCACAAAAAAGGAAAATATGACACCCTTGGGGGAGTCAACTCATCACCTAAGTCCACTTGTCAGTATAGCCACAGTTTCCTAGCAGAAGTAGCTATTGCAGCAGTCAGACTAAGAGAGATAATAAAACACAGACGTCAAAGAAATGCAGCATATGTACAGACTTAAACTGAACATTCTAAAACAACACACAACCTTCAGAGGATTTGAAACCCCTAGCCAGGGCACTGACACAGAAAAATACATAGAGCCACTGAAGGAGTTAGAATCAGTATGCACTATGATGCTTAGCAGATATGCACAATTGACTAGTGCATGATATGCATTTTTTTTTTTGCCATAGGATGTGGAGTGTCTTTTCTCTGTGGTTATATTTAACCATCAACATTACTCTCTGCCAACGGTCATGCAATACATGATCACAAAAGCATGATTTTTTTAGAAGCCCCTTGTGTGCATGTGTGTTGTGTCCATCTTTTTTTTTTTTTTTTTTACCATACTATAGGCTGGAAATAGCAGTACTGGACAGAGGTGAAAACGGGAAAGGAAGCAGAAGGCAGAACATAGGGTGGAGCATATGAGGATTGAGCAGGGTGGAGGTGGAAGAGGAGCCAGTATCTCCCAACTTCTTTTTGTTATAATTCTGCTGACCTACAACAGTACTTAGAACTATTTTCTGAAATTACCAATAACTTGTCAGACAACTACACTTTATAGGCTAAACAGTTGTAGCCAATTATATGTACATTGCTGAAATATCTGGTAAGCTGAGGCAAATGGGGGGGTGTATTTTTTGTGGGACAGGTGCCCTTTTATTTATTTATTTAGTTTGAGAAGGGAATGCTAGGAAAGGAAGTCAGGGGATTTAATATGTGGGTAAGAGGGGGACAGTAGGTCTCACGGAAACACTAATGACTGACAGGGTGTTGAGTAACACAATGAGGGAGGGGAAACAATTGTGAGACAAACATCAGACAAACAAAGGAAGATAATGGTGAGGGGAGGATTGTGCAATATACAAAGAAGGGCACAGACACAAAAGAAAGGGGAACACTGGGTTTGGGGACAGGATTGGGTATTCAAAGTTGCAGTCTCAGCCAGCTTAGACCCAGTAGAAGAATATTCATCATGCTAGAACTTTCACCACTGGGTCCTGGTATGAACCTGGAGACGTTTCTGTGGAGGGATGTGACTCAATAACTCAATGGGGCATGGTCCCATACGCCGATGCGGTCATCCAATTTCCTACTACCTCTCACACAAGCGGTGCCAAATCCTGACAGCTGACAAATGTGTCATCTCCGCTTGCAATGTTACAGGCTGGTACCACTGCACCACCATGCAGCAAAGGTGCAGAAAGTTTGGAAGCAACTGAGGCAGGCTGGGACCCAGATGTTCTGCACGCCTCTAGTGGTGAAGGTGGTGGCACTGTTGTTGCTGCTGCTACCAGTGTGGTCGGTGTAGGTTACTGTGCTACTGCCTAAAAAAGCAAAAGAAATGAGAAAAAATGTACGAATGAAAAAGAATAGTGACAAAAAGGGGTGAGGAAGAGACACACAAAAACAATAACAATGCATTTTTATCTATGTTGATGCTCCTACAGTGAAGTAAAATAACATCTTAACAGTAGGAATTGGACAGGTATGTCATCAACCTGCTAGTTTTAAGTATGGGGGGGGGGGGCTAAGGCCAAAGTTATCCTCACATGCAGTCTGACACAGTAGTATACTAACTGCAGGAGCTATTTATTAGGACAGCACATCTATGCTTGCTGCCAATTTCAGTTTTGACTATAACACAACTGTACACACACACACATAAGAAACATACCAATATCACAATAAATATGTAAAGCACAGGTGACAAACAAGGGAAGAACAAATCTACAGTACATTGTGAAATGCCCAATCACCTAATAACTATGAATTTTTCATATATGTACCTTGTAGTGGTGTACTGATATTACTGGGATAACATATACTGTGCCATGACAGAAGTGTTTTTTTTTTTGGGGGGGGGGGGGTGACTGAACCAACAGCCATCCTAACAATCTCAGTGCACATAAAAATTAAAATGATGAGCCACTTGTCACCTATACAGGGGGTGGCATGCAGAAGTACAATTCTAACACTGTCCAGTCATACTAATTCCAGTAAGGTATGCCACTACTGACAGATGTGGTACTGCTATGTAAAGGTTATACAAACTTACTTTTAATGGCTACAGCTGTCAATATGCAAACAGACACATCTTTCACAACAGCAGATACATTTACCCTTGTGCTCTCTTAGGCACTGTAGTCTGTTCCTCTTTGCCTCCCTATTCCCATTCAGACTTTGCAGGGGTTACACACAAACAGGGCTTAGTGTGAAATTAGATGGCAGCATGCATTAGCATTTATTTACCTAAAAGATGGAATAATTACAGTACTGAGGTGGTGGCTAAGCCCTAACTTCAGTTTCCCACTGGCCAAGGAGATCAGGCTTGGGGCAACTCAAATCACTGTAATTGTGCAAACACTGCTCCCCCGAGTGTGGGTTCCCAGTAGCATTGATGATAGCGTTTGCCAAACTATTTTAGGGATTCACCTTATACGGTGACTTGCTACAGCCGTACTGCAGGAGCCACCACCTGTAATGTCAACACTGTACTCCTACAGGAAAGTACAGTTGTGTACACTTACCATAAATGTAGATGTTCGAGTGTATTCACTGTTGCAGTCATTACATTTGGGTCATCTGCTTGCGGTAGCCCTCAATCGGCCTGATTAACAAAGTCTTGGGTCCTGCGTCGGTTGCTGTCCCTTCTTCCATGACGTCAGGTCGTCGGGGGTATAAAACATGCAGCGGATGCCATTACATCAGTTTTTCTTGCCCCACATGTCAGGTGCCCCCCTAATGGGAAGCAATTAAATCTATAAATACAAGGATACACCTCCAACAAAAAAGCAAATACACCAAAAAGCTTTTGAGCATACTAAAGGAAAATAGAGGTATAGCCAAAAGAAGAAAGGGGGCTGGAGGGAGGGTAACCAGGATTGCAACAGTGAATACACTTCAACATCTACATTTATGGTAAGTGTACACAACTGTACTAAGTTCTTCGCGTTTCACTGTTGCAGTCATTAAATTTGGGGAGATTCCCAAAGCTAAGGTTGGGAGGAGGAATTTGAATAGAATTAGGGCCAGCTATAAGGCCCTGCAAGGCTGCAGTGGCAAAGCCAGCTCTGGATTTAGAGAAAATTGGCTAATGATAATGCTTGGTGAAAGTATGTACAGAACTCCAGGTAGCAGCTTCTAGGATGTCCCTGGTAGGGACGCCTCTGAGAAAGGGTGTAGCGGTAGATGCAGCCCTGGTTGAATGGGGTCTGATGCCCTGTGGGATAGGTTTTCCATGTTGCTTATAGCAGAAATGAATGCAGCTGCCTATCCATTTTAAAATGGTTTGCTTTGAAATAGCTTCCCCCTCTGTACCTGCAGCAAATGCCACCGGCAGTTGTTCAGATTTCCTTTGAGGTTTAGTCCTGTCCAAGTAGAATCTAAGTTGTCTGTGCACATATAAGAAGTGCAGTATCCGTTCCCCTTTGTTCTGTGGGTTAGGAAGAAGGTAGGCAAATTAATGAACTGATTATGAGCCACACTGGATACAACCTTAGGCATGAAGGAGGGATTGGTTCTGAGGGACACCCTGTCCGCATGAAAGATGATGAAAGAATCCATTGCCATAAGGGCCTGTAATTCAGATACCCTTCTTGCTGAAGTGACTGCTAAAAGGAAAACTGTTTTCCAAGAAAGGAATTTTAAATCTGCAGTAGCAGCTGGCTCGAAAGGAGGAAGAGTGAGTTTCTCCAAGACAAAGTTAAAGTCCCCAGGCTGAAGTTGGAGCTCTCCTGGGTGGCCTTAAATCTTTGGTCCCTCTAAGGAACTGCTTGAGTAGTGGGTGAGAGAAGAGGGAAGGCTCTGTGCTATAATGAGCTGAAATGGCTGAGGCATGAATTTTGATGGAGGCAAAGGACAAGCCCTTATGAAGCATCTCAGTCAAGTATTGTAGAATCTGAGGTAAATTGGGCGCTGCTACGCTCATCCCTTGAGATTGGTTCCAGACACATAATCTTTTCCATTTTGCAGCATAAGATTTTCTAGTACTAGGCCTCCTTGCTTCTAAAATGATACCCATCACTGATTTACTGAGGGATGGTAAAGGAGAGATTAGGCAATTAGCCAGGCTGCTAGGTTCAGGGTTTGCAGCTGAGGGTGCAGAATCTCGTTCTCCTGCTGAAACAACAGGGAAGGAGTCTGAGGCAGGTGCCATGGGGCCAAGCATGACGCACTGCGCAAGAGGGGGTACCAGTGTTGGCGTGGCCAGTCTGGTACTATTAAAATCATCCTTGGCTTGACCGGTTTGATCTTTAGTAGTACTCTGGAGAGTAGAGGTAGAGGAGGAAAGGCATAAACTGATAGGTTTTTCCAGCTGAAGGACAGAGCATCCACTTTCCAAGCTAGCTTGTGGGGAATCCTTGTGCAAATTTTGTCCAATTGATGGTTCTGGGGGAAGGCAAACAGGTCTATATCTCAGCACCCCCATTTGCT
Source organism: Protopterus annectens (assembly GCF_019279795.1). NCBI lineage: Eukaryota > Metazoa > Chordata > Ceratodontiformes > Protopteridae > Protopterus > Protopterus annectens. The sequence goes on from NC_056742.1 coordinate 376,376,840, forward strand.
TGTCAACATGTTGAAAATACTTGGTTCCAGTTTCCACTCGTGTGGGTCCATGAGGTTGCTGCTTAGTCCGTCTGCCAGTACATTTAGTTTTCCTGGCAGGAATTGAGCTTGTAGATTCACTTGGTAGCTCAAGGCTGTGTTCAACAATGCCATGGCTAGTCTGCAGAGGGGGTAAGAATGTGTGCCCCCCTGCTTGTGTATGTACCACATAACAGTGGTGCTGTCTGTCTTTACCATTAGTTGTCTTTGAAGAATGTGGTCCTTGAAGGCTGTCAGGGCATTGTGTACAGCTAACATTTCTTTTTGATTTATGTACAAATGCATATAGGTTCATAGGTTCATACTAGGCTATCTGCCCTAGGGCATTTATAAGGCTAGCCAGAATGTGTTTGGCTTTCGCCACCCATTTTAAATTTATTTTGCTATGCCCTTTTTCGAGGTTAGTATACTGTGCCTCTGTCTAACAGTGACAGAGAAGTGATACCCGGGGTAAACCTACGATCTCCCATCCACTCATCAAGATTCCTCTTGAATAGAGTCAATGAGGGACTCTGCCTAACCTGGACTGGGATTTTATTCCAGAGTGAAGGGAGCCTCTGGGTTATGAAACTGTCCCTCCAGCATGTCCTATTTATTTCAGTGCTGAGGTTCAAGTCTCTCGGCGTAGCTCGATGGGATTTGGATTTTCTGAGGTGCAGCATGTCCATTAATTCCGGGTTGGACATGGCTTTATCGTCAGGCACAGATCGCCTCTGAACAGGCGGTATGCCACTGAGTAGAGCTGGAGTTTCTTTAACCGGGCAGCATATGGCATCTGTTTGAGCCCTTTGATCCACTTGGTGAGGTACTTTTGGGGTCTTTCCAGTTGCTGCAGGTGTCTGGTAAGGTACATCCCAAAAGGGGCATTGTACTCAATTATGGGCCTGATGAGGGATGAGTAAAGAGGCACGATGACCTCCCCTGATCTAGATGTGAATCCCTTCATGATTAGGTGGGCTATATAAAATGTTTTTCTAACCACTTTGGCCACGTGGTTGTCAAATAAGAGATTGCTATCAACTTGGGTCCCCAGGTCCCTAATTACTTCTTCTGTACTTAATGGATTACCATTTGCATATGACTTGGTTTCCGTTTGCCCTGAATGCACTTCCCTGCCACGTGAGCCCCCCCATGCATAGTCTGATGCGTCTGTTGTTAAGGTTTGGGCGGCAGGGGGTAGTGTGAATGGTAGTCCCTTGTTTTGGTGGCAGGCCTCTGCCCACCAAAGGAACTCTAGGAGTAGGCAAGGTATGATAGAAATCATTGCTTCTAGATCCTGAGAATGTTGGCACCATATGCTTTTGAGATACCATTGTGGTTTCCTCATATGCAGCTTTGCATATGGAATTAGAAGAATGCAAGAGGCCATGAACCCCAAGACTTGTAGTATTTGGCTTGCAGATAGTTGGGTTTCTGTGGCCACTTGTTTGAAGTAAGATGTCAAATTAATCCGTTTCTCTGGCGTGAGAAAAGCAATCTGGGAAGTTGCACTCAAGCTTGCTCCCAGGAATATAATTTGTTTACAGGGTACCAGGTGTGATTTCTTTTCGTTTATGGTGTACCCCAGACAAGTCAGCACCCTTTGAACAAAACCAGATGATTGAAAAGTATGTCCTGGCCTTCTGCCTGAATTAGACAATTGTCCAGGTATGGGTATATTTAGAAGTTATGTACTCACCATAATGTTCCATCTGAGTAGGCATCTTCATTTGTCTGCAACCTTTGGGATACGGATCCGATCTCAGATCCGAGCTGGCAACTTCTACCACAGCATAGATCCGAGCTCCTCCCTTTACCCATAATCCCCTGCCAACCCTGACTGACCTCAGATCAAGTTTGCCCGATATAACAACTGTTACTGTGCCCCGGAAGGGGCTCATCTAAGACAGATCCTAAACAGAATCACATAGGTCAGGGGGAAGGAGGGGGGGATGGTTGCAGACAAATGAAGATACCTACTCAGATGGAACGTTATGGTGAGTACATAACTTCTAAATCTGAAGTAGGCACTTCATTTGTCAGCAACCTTTGGGACAGAGTTCCCAGCTACCTGAATCCTGGGTGGCCGTTAGGGAAGAATATTCCGGAGCACTGCAGAGCCAAAGGACGCCCTACCTCTGGAAACAACATCCAGTTTGTAATGGCTGATAAAGGTATGAGATGAAGCCCAAGTGGCTGCTGAACAAATATCATCCAAGGGTACCCTAGATCTAAAAGCCGCCGAAGTAGCGACGGCCCTAGTAGAATGAGCGCGGACTCCCTGAGGTGCAGGCCTTCCCGAACTCTGATAAGCCAAGAGGATACAACTAGCTATCCACCGTGATAGGGTAACTTTAGAAACTGACTTGCCTAAATTGGTTTTGGCAAAGGAGACAAACAACTGGTCAGATTGCCTATGACCAGCAGATCGATGAATATAAAAGCGTAATTGTCTGTGCACATCCAAAGAATGCAGTTTGTATTCTCCTTTGTTCTGATAATTGGGAAAGAACATGGGAAGATTAATAGATTGATTAATATTAGCTTCCGAAGATACCTTAGGCAGAAAGGACGGATTGATCCTGAGGTAAACTCTATCCTGATGGAAGGCCAAATACGGCGGTTTAACACAGAGAGCCTGAAGCTCAGAGACCCTTTTAGCTGAAGTAATGGCCACCAGAAAGACCGTCTTCCAAGAGAGGTATTTAAGATCAACCGTAGCCGCCGGCTCGAAAGGGGGGCTTGTCAAGGCCTGTAGAACCAAAGATAAATCCCACGGGGGTACTACCTCCCTGACCGGAGGTCTGAGAAGGAAGGTACCCTTGAGGAAAGCTTTACAGAGCTTGGAGGTAATTAGAGGGCCCGATTCATGCCCTACATGATAATGTGAAATCGCTGCTAATTGTACCTTGAATGTAGAGCAGCTAGCCCCCTGATGAAAGAGGGTAGTTAGAAAATCCAAAACCGACGTAAGAGGTGCAGTGAAAGGGTCTAAGTGATGGTGCTCCGCCCAGATGGAGAAACGTTTCCACTTACTCCGATAGACCCTTCTGGTGGACGGTTTGTGTGCTGCTACTAGGATGGCTTTGACTGGTGAGGAAATTCCGGGAGTCCTTATCAGGAGTAGAACTGGAGCAACCAAGCCGTCAGCTTGAGGTTGGCCAGGTTGGGGGTCGGAAGACCCAGAGGGTGAGTAATGAGATCCGGGAGGGGAATCCAGAATCCAGGGTGAATGAATCAGATGAGACCACAGGTACGGGAACTATGTTTGACGAGGCCAGAATGGGGCAATGAGGATCATTTTGCTCCCCAACCGACTGGCTTTCTGTAAGAGCTTCAGCATCATGGGCAATGGAGGGTAAGCGTAAAGGAGACCGGGAGGCCAAGCATGTACCAGAGAGTCTCTCGGGGACTCAACCTGAGGGGGGATTAGAGCGAAGTAACTGTTGCATTTGGTATTTGAAGGAGAGGCAAAAAGATCGCAACAAGGTTGCCCCCATTGGGCAAATATTTGTTTCGCTACTAGAGAATTGAGAGACCATTCATGTGTGGTCAGAATCGAATGACTGAGCCTGTCTGCTAGGATGGTGGACCATCCCGGAATGTGCGTTGCAATAAGAAAGCGGTTGGTGGATATCGCCCATTCCCACACTCTCATGGCCTCGCGACAAAGAGGATAAGACCTGGTTCCCCCCTGTTTGTTGATGTACCATACAACTGACATGTTGTCAGTTTGTACCGCAATTGTCCCAATGGGAAGAAGGCTGTGGAGTGCCTGCAACGTCAAAAGCACCGCCCTCATCTCTAGGACATTGATATGCAAGGAGGTCTCTATGTCGTTCCACGTGCCTTGGACCGTTCTGCCTGAATAGTGCCCCACCCACCCCAGGCGAGAGGCGTCCGTGGTCACTGTGGCGACGGGGGGAGGCATCGAGAATGGTCGTCCCATGTGAAGGCTCGGGGACTGGAGCCACCACATGAACGACCCTCTGCAAGCCTTGCTTAGGGGAATAGGATGGGACAGGGGGTTGTGAGACGGGGACCATTGCACCTGGAGGGTCCAGTGCAGGACCCTCATATTTAGACGGGCTAGGGGCAGCAGAGAAATTACTGCCGCCATGGACCCTAGAGCCCTCAGGATCAAATCCGCCGGTGGAGCAGGAAGTTGGAGAATGGCCTGAACATGCAACCTGAGGTTCCGAAGCCGATCGGGAGTCAGGAAAGCAAGCATTAGTCTGGAATCCAATCTCGCCCCTATGAAATCTATTACCTGTGTAGGAGCCAGAGAGGATTTGGCCATGTTGACAGTCAACCCTAGGCTTGGAGCAAGATTGAGGAAGCAATCCCTGCTTGAACAGAACAGATGCCTTGTTGGGGCGATGAGGAGCCAGTCATCCAGGTACGGAAAGACCTGAATTCCCTGAAGTCTCAGGTGGGCCGCTATAACCGCCAAGACCTTGGTGAACACCCTGGGGGCTGTGGTGAGACCGAAAGGAAGGGCCCTGAACTGAAAGTGACTGGCTCCCAGCCGGAAGAGGAGGAACCTCCTGGAGCGTCTGTCCACAAGAATGTGATAGTACGCATCCTTGAGGTCTATCGAGCACATCCAGTCGTTCTCCCATAACAGGGGGAGAATAGATTGTAGCGTGACCATCCGGAACTTTTCTTTGGGTATTGCCAGGTTCAAGAGAGAGAGGTCGAGAATGGTCCTCAAGTCCCCCGTCTTTTTTTGGCACCAGAAAGAACCTGGAGTAAAACCCTGATCCGAGCTGATCTGGGGGGACGGGTTGGATGGCTCTTTTTTGTAAAAGCTGCTGAATTTCTGTAGCAGCCGCCTCCCTCTGATGGGGTGGTACATCGGGGAGGCTTCTGATTTTGGGGGTTACAATAAAGGGAATTTGGTAACCTCTGGATATAATGTGAAGCACCCAGCGATCTGTTGTTATGGACTCCCACATTGCTAGGTGCCTCGAAAGACACCCCCCGACTGCCTCCAGAGTGGAGCAGCCGGGCAACCCCTCAGGGGTTCTGCGTGGGCCTCTCAGAGAAGGGTTCTCTGGACCCAAAATTTCTGGGACCCCCTCTGCCTCTAGGGCAGCGTCCTCCCTGTCCTCCTCTGCCATGAGAGGACTGGTTGTCCGGAGCAGACTGATGCGATTTCCGGAACCACATCTTCTTCTGACCCTTTTGGTTCTTAGAAAAGGACATCTGGGGAGCAGAGAAGCGGACTCCGACGGCAGACAACGTCTTCCCATCTTTCTCGCTCTGGACTAAAGTGTCACGAACAGTTTTGCCAAACAGTGCAGAACCATCAAAGGGGGCATTCGCGAATGACGCCTTAAAGGGTTCAGAGAAATCACAATGTCGGAGCCAGGCTTGGCGCCTCATTACTAGGCTGGCTCCGCCAGCTCTAGCGGCTCCTTCCATGGCGTGAGATAAGAGCCGCATAGAGGTGTTAGAAACAGAACGTAGAGTGGACATTCAGGAGGAGTAAAGCTGCTTGTCCACTTCAGACAGGGACTCTGGGGGGGAGGCAGCGTATTCTTTTATTAGATCTCGCTGCATCCGGATGACGTGTGCCATATAGTTCAGCGCCCTCATGGAGAAGGTTGCTGAACTGAAGGCCCGCTTCCCAAGGCGGTCCATCGCCCGAGACTCCTTGCTCGGTGGGTGGACTGCGAAACTCTCCTGAGCCAACTCCCTTTTGGTGGCCGCCGCCACCAACATGGCATCCACGGGGGGACCTCTGCTCCAGTGGGTTCTTTCTGCAGGGGGACTCAGGATCCTATCTGGGTGCTTGGGGACTGGCTCTACAGTGTCCGGCTCCTTCAAAGCCCTGGTGGAGATAAGGTCCATCAGGGGGTCGGGGGGAGGGGACACCCAAGAGGTAGATGGCCCTGCTTCAAATGCCTCTAGGAATACGGACTCATCGGAGGAAGCCTTGGGGGCAGACCACCCTCCCCTAATCCTGAGCATTTCCATGATGTCTCCAAAGGAGACATCCTCAGGCGGTGACCTTGGGGAGCCTTCCCCTTCATCTAAGTCCGTATCTTCCGTAAGAGACTCGGGGGAATCCACGTGCCTCCTCTTACACTTAGCCTTGTGAGGTACCTCCTCGGGGAGGCTGTCCAAGGAAGTCTCACCAGCAATGTCATGTTCCAAAGGAACACCCAGAGGTGCTGAAGCAGGCTGCCCTGAAGGCCGGGTGATGGGAGCCTGAACCAGCTGAGAGGGAGTGCTGGGGGGAGCCGAAGCGAGGCCCGGATGCACTCAACAGTGCCCTCTCCACCACAGCGAAAGCCGAGGGGGAGCCACCCTCGATAGGATCAGAGAGTCGGCTCCCACTCGGATCCGAAGCGGGACCGGACCTGGGGCCGAGACCATCGGATCCGAAGGACCCATGTGCTCCGACCGGGACTGAGCCGAAGTCACACTGAATCCCTCATATCCGAAGCTCAGCCCATGGCTCCGAGAGGTCAGATCCGACAAGCTTGAGGGACCAGTCGGAGCCGAAGTAACTAGTACTGTCGGCTCTGACCCACCCCCGGATCCAACGCGGCTCTGCTCCGAATGCTCCGAACCCGGAAAGCAGGTCGGAGAAGGAGTGATTGGAGCAAAAAATGGGGTCGAGCTCCCCCCAGGAGGGGGGGGGGGGAGGCAAGAGCACTCCCATCTGCAGCTGGGCCTGGATGAACCTCCTCATCATCCGGTCCATGTCTGCATCTGACATGCTAAAAGTGGACCTCGAAGAGGCCACCGAGGCAGACCTAGCGTGCTGCCTCGATGACCTGACGGGGACCGGGTCCCCTCCTCCTCGGGTCCCGGTGAGAAGCAAGGAGGCGATCTAGAAGCTTTGGATGGAGAAGCTCGTTTGGCTGGCGGGGCCGAGGAGGAGGCCACCCTACTGTAACTGTTTCCTAAATATCATATTATGTAACATAGCAAATATGGTCAGTAAATTTTGCACATGAGATAAGGTCATACTGCAGGGTATCAGTGGATGTACCCATACAGCAAAAATGTAACTCTAGCAGCTCACACACACATACTATAACATTTATGGGATATGACAGTGCATGGTTGTACCCCTGGGTCAATTTGATTGTACAGAATTCTTATGGGTGTCGTGAGCCATGGTTCTACAGAATATCCAGCATAATTTACAAGATGACCCTGTGTGAAGTTACCCATTGTAAACCACTGACAATGGTCACAGGTGTGCCATATGTGAGAGTAGTGAAAACTGGCTGAGTGTCCTGCACACACATTATAGATGATACGCTGTGCATTACAGACCAACTGTAAGTTGCAGTGGTATCCTTTGTGATACACTTACCTCTTTCCCAGATCACCAAGTGGAGCCTTTATTTTAATGTGGGTGCGGTCTCTAGCAACCGGAATCTCACGGAAATGAACTATGTAATAAAACTCACATGTGGTGTTTACTCCCTCTCTCCTGGGGTATGGGGAAGCCACATATGCTCCCCACATGCTGAAACATGGAACAAGGAACTAAAGGAGTACTCATGCACAGTCTCCTGCAGTGATTGTTATGAGAACCTCTTGCAGATATACAGTACTTGTGGCAACCCCTAACATTTTACACCACTTTACAATGCATGAACACAAGCACAAGGCCATGTAAAAATCACTGAATGGCCGAAGAGCATTTAAACATTTGTGAATTGGTCTTCCAAATTTTTGGTCCATTAGCTTACATGGCACTTCATTATACTGTCATTAGCATACAACATGGATGACCATGTTATTTCAGCTGGTCACTTCATGTTGTTGGGTTTTCTAAATCATACACACCCTGCGTATGGCTGTTCATTGCACAAATTCACTTACAGCACCGTGGCAAGGTATGCTCTCTCTCTTGCTCTAGTCAATGTATCATCTTCGTATCACATTTTTAAGTTGATGTAGCTTACTTATAAGACTACTAAATAAAGCCTTTCTAACTCTACCCTAACTTGGTTCTCCAGCCACCTCTCCAATAGTTTCCAGGCTGTTAAATTGCAATCTAGCTTCTCTCCCTTTCTACCCATTCAAACTGGGGTGCCCCAAGGCTCCATCCTTGGACCCCTACTTTTTAATATCTTCATCAATGATCTTCATTCTTCTTGTCCTCTGTCTACTATTATTTAATATGCAGACAATTCCATAACCATCTCTTCTTCTAATAACATAACAAGCCTTCATGCCCTCACACAAGACTCCCTTCACTCAGTCGAAGGATGGCTTACTTCCAGCAATCTACTACTACTGAACCCTAAAAAAAACTAAACTTCTCCTATTTCTCCAAACAACTTTCCAGTATCATAAAACTACCTTTTCTGTCACCTTCCTAAACAACCAGTTATCTCCACTGAACCTCACACAAAACTTCTCGGAATCACCATTGACGACCACCTAAAGTTCGATCTTCACACTCAACAATGCATTGAAAAGACTTATCAAAAATCGGACTACTATACAGACAATAAATCTCATTCATTCCTCCAGACTTTCCCTTGCACAAGCTTTTCTACTACCCACACTTCTCTATGCTGTCCCTGTACTCACAAACCTCCAGTCTAATATCCTCACTAAATTAGAATATACCTACAACAAAATAGCAAAATTTGCCTCTAACCTACCCAATCATACCCATCCATCATTGTATACTCAAAAAACTTGCAGTGGCTCGAATTTCATCACCAAATCCTACCACCCCAGTTTCTCACAGTTCACTCCACTTAAATGATCCATCTTATTGCCCCTCTCTCGTCAATCTCATCCACCCATACGCTCCAAACTGTGCTCTCCATAGCTCTCAATAGTACCTACTGCAAGTTTATAAGCCAAATAAAAATACTGGCAAATCACTTTACAGCTATTCTGTCGCAAATGCTTAGAACAAACTACCACAAGTCAGAACTATCACTAATTTTAGGTCCTTTAAAATAGCACTAAAAGAAACCTTCCACAAGTCATGGCCATGCCCTTGCAATGACCCAACATAACTCATCTTCCTGTCCTCCACTATTTACTCACTTATCTCCTATATAGCAATAAACTTTACTAATCACAATGCTGGTCTCTCAACTTCCTTTTATGATGTTGCTACACTAATTTTCCTACCAAAGATTCTTTCTCACTTACGTACCTACTACTCGGGTTTTTTCATTTTTTTTTCTGTTTTTCACTATACACTTGCCCTCTCCCGCCTCATAATTTGTCTATATTCCTGTGATGTCTCTTAACAACTTACTATCTGACACATTTGATCTACGTGCATTCAGTTTCTCTCTCTTTCCAATTAGCTTGCAATCACCTGTAAAAAAAAAAAATTGACCTTGTTATGTATTAGCTATGTCATGTCAGATATTTCTATCTCATTTAATCCCGTAATCACAGTGAATTTCATCTACTTTAATATCCAATTGTAATTGAACATCTGGAGCTTTTCTCCTTGAGTCTCTGCTGAAAAGTGGTCTTCTGCCCAGTCGGACTAACCCGGTTAACAAATGTCAAACAAATAAAATAAATAAGGTCTCTTTTCTCACTAGGTCAGTGGCGGCTCGTGATACAGGACTGCAGCCCCCCAAGCTGTGAGCCACAATGGTACAGTCCTACAAATCCTCTATACAAAGTGAATCTGGACTGCAGCCCCTCCAGTTGTGAACCACAATGGTACAGTCCTACAAATCCTCCATAGAAAGTGAATCCGGACTGCAGCCCCCCCCCCCCCAGCTGTGAACCACAATGGTACAGTCCTACAAATCCTCCATACAAAGTGAATCCAGACTGCTGCCTTACCAGTCCAGATTTAGGAAGAAGGAAGCAGACTGCTGATTCCCCAGAAGTCTATGCAGTGCTAACCACATAGAATGGAAAGGGATTGGACTGCAGAGTCAGCAGTCTTGGAGCATTCCCAGAAAAGAGCTAAGAAATCAGAAGTGTGCATTCTGGCACAAACACAGGACTATGTGTATGTGTGAGTTGGTTTATACAGGCTTGAACCCTCTACCTTGGGTGCAGATAAGAGCCTGAATTCCCTACCCACCACCATTTGGTAAAGTTTTGCAGATTTTTGCCTCATATTTTGTTCTGTTCTGTTAATCTGTGGTTTCTGAGTTTTTAATTCCTTAAATAGTTGATGGTTCAGTGGTAGCAGTGTTGCCTCAGAGGTTCTTTGATTTGATTCTTGGCTAAAGTGCTTTCTGTGTGGAGTCTGCAATGTCCTCCCTGTGTTTGTGTGGGTTTGCTCTGGTGTCCTCCCATGTTGCAAAGACATGTGTCTGCAGTATTTCTCCCTGGGCCTTTGCTGAAAATTGGCTTTTGTTCCAAGTCTGACTTTTCTGGTTAACAAACGTTAAATAAATAAAATTGACAGGCATTTGAAGTTCAGACTTCATATTCTTCAGAAAGTACATAGTAACACAAAACCTTTTATTCTAGCATTTTTCTAAGTTTATAAGATGAATATTTGAAATATGTCCCTATTTTGGGGACTGTATTCCCCCATTATTGGCTTTGTCCAGGTTTTTTGTGCTAAGGTTGAGAGCTATGGTGAGAACTAAATTCACTGAATATGTTTGAGGGCTGTATTCCCCCATTACTGGCTTTTCCAGGTGTTTTGTGCTAAGAGGTTGACCGCTATGGTGAGAACTGAATTCATTAAATGGTAGCCATTTAAGTTTCAGTCTTCCTCTCTTTTACAAAACAGCTGATTTGGCATAGTGGTATGTTGCTCTGACTGTTTTGCACAGGGTCCTGGGTACAAGACTTGGCAATGAAAAGCATGGTTGTAACACAGCATTTTATTCTAGCAACTTTCCAAGATTATACAAGCGATGTTTAAAATGTGTCCCTGACTTTTGTCCTTCCCCAATACATTTTGGCTTTTTCCAGATTTCTTGTACTGCAAAGTTAAGAGAGACAGCTGAGTGTCAAGTAGATTTTACAAGGAGCTGAGTGGTGCAGGGGAAGAGAAGTTTAGTGCTGCTTATGCAGAGTCTGCTTGCATTGTTAATAGCACAACAGGTAGTGTACTTGCTCTTGATGCAGAAGGCTGTGGGTTCTACTCCCACAGTATGTAAATGCATTGCTAATATTGTACTGTATTGTAAACGGGGTGGATTCTGCCATCTTGAGAATGTCCTCTTTGGCGAAGATACCTAGTAACTATGAACCCACCCATTATTGGCCATTCATTCCCTGTTGCAATATTACTAGCTTATCATTTTTTAATGTAATATAGGCAATTTATTCCTCAAGGGCAACAGGCACTTTTTTTTTTTTACAAGTGGGGGTACCACAGGGATTGCTACTTTCAGCATGTTACTTGGTACTTTAATAAAGCTGAATATAAATTTTAATTAGAACTGTAGTGCAAGGAGAAGTTGAGCGCTGCTTGTTTTTTTTTTATACTTGATTTTGACTGGCATTCCAGTAATGCGTTTAAAAAGTAATTTATTTTTTCATGCCTCACAACCTTTTTGTTTCCATCTAGATATTAAGTAAGCTGTCATGCAACCAATGCATTGAAATATTTATTTTCTTCTATACTTCATTTTGTCTTGATTGGGCTCTCATAATGATGGTTTGGCACCCAGAGCAGCATATTTAATTAACGTTACAGTTTTTGTGGCTTTGATCATAACTCCTCCACTTTCTAGTTGGTCCCACCCCTCCCTGTTGACCCCACCCATTCAGCTGTCTCCTGCAGCCACCCTTTGATTTTAACTCACCAGCCGCCACTGCACTAGGTTACCTTAAAATGAAAGGTATGGCTTCCTCTTCCAAAAACACTGGCACTTCAGCTTCTTCTGTGACTTTCTCTACTAAAGTTAATTCTGACACAAAGTTTTTTTTGCTTTAACTTTTGCATTATCTGAACAAACCCTTGACAGTTCTCCTTTCCTTTAGCTTTCATCTCTTCTTGGGACACAAATGGGTTTAGAACTCTTGCATTTTCTTACATTCTCCACTTTTACTACTTCCATTTTCTTGCTCTAAGGGTTAGTAGACAAGTGCCCTTCTACTTCCACTTATGGACTCTGGTTTTGTACTAACAGATTTTGTAATTCTATGCAGAGACAACTGTCTTGTACTAACCGATTCTTCAGAGTTTTCCGTTAGCTTACCTCCGGGTCTCACAGTGACACCTCTTAGAGTAATGGGTCTCTGTGGTTCCATCAGTGGGACATGTTTCTGGTAACACACAAGATTCTTTTTACCATCTAAACACAAACAGATTCTAGCCATCTTTTCTAGCTTTTATACTTATCTCCTTTTCTTGATTTTGATTTTGGATTTCTATAAAGCTGTCACTGATTTGCACTCCTCACGTTATCCTGAATGGGCTTATCAAAATGTTGCTTTAGCTCCTTTTTATTTCATGATCACCATGCTATACTGTTTCTATGGATTCTCCCTCCTCCAACACTTTTCACAGTGCTGTCAAATGGGGAAAATCTTTTCCTAGCACAACATAATGAGAGAAGTCAGGGACTACAACTACAGGATACAAAGGGCATGTACTTATGCGAGGGGAATATTTTCTATCAACATTAATACTACCACCTCGTCCTTTTGATTGTTATTAACTTTATACTTACATACTAGGGGACCTCTGACAAAGGTAACCATGCTTCAACAGTCTAGTAAAATTTGAACTTCTCCGCCTTACGAAAATGTGGTAAACTTCAATAGCTTGGTTGAACACAATGGTAACTCAGCTATTCTACCAGCAGTCTTATCACATGCCATACGAAAACATTCAACTGTGGCATGCAGCCCAGTTTTCACACTTCTACTACTGGTACAGAATTCTGTGTGATTTTTGCCACATCTGAAACAAGTTTATCCATCACTTGCTACTTTTTGTTTCACAGAAGATTGCACATTTCTCACTGCAACTTTGCACTTAAAAGCACTCAATTTAGTTTTAAATAATAAAGCACAAAATTCAGTTTTAAATTATGTGCAATTTCATAAGTTAGTTAAGCATTCTACTAAAGTTACTACTTTGTCATTGGGATCACTTTAACACCCATTTTCACACATTACGTGGTAATATTCTTCAAATCAGTCCAGAGCTAGAATTTCTAATGTTCATTTTACTGTTATTACCTGGCTCTAAGTAGAGCCCTAAGATGCCTTTTAAGTCATGCAACTGTGCAATTACATGTCTATCAACACTAAAGTTTCAGTTGTAAAACTTTATATCTTGTACTTAAGAAGTTATCTCAGCTATATCAAAAGTTACTTTTTTAACTCTGTTTCAGTTAGCATATTCAGTCCTTATATGTCCATGACAATTTTTAACGCTTCTGTTGCAGATGAAAGGAAAGTAATATAGCCAGCAATTATTTGCTCCAGTTTTCTTGGGTGATGTATCATTCAAAAGCGACCAAATAAGACTCTAGATCACGGGTGCTGAACAGATGGCCTTGAGGCCACAATCCAGCCCACCAAAGCATTTTATCTGGCCCTCAGTATGTCCTATAACAAACTACTTTAAATGGACAGATACATGCTGGACATGGTAATGTGCCCCCCAAACCTTGCCAAGCATGGTAAGTGGCCCCTTAGCCAGAAAGACTGGACAACCCTGTTCCAGATTATCCTCCTTACTTAACTACCTTAAGGCAGATGCATCTTTGGGGTAGCTAGCATATTAGACAGTGCGAGCTACTGCTGTTACAAATTCTGGTAAGTTTCCACTTTGGTTCCACTAAGGATTTTAGCAGATCCTTCCCAGTTACATGAAAAAGGTAACAAGCCAGGAAACATCAGAAAATACCTCTCTTGTCAGACAGTAAACATACCAGGAAACACTGGTTACATAAACATTGCCTCAAATAGGCCATACACTTGGCAGCAGAGGCATGTTAAGGAACAGTATTTTTGAGAGGGTCTTGGTCAAACTGTCGATACATGCATACTCTACTAGTGTAAGTCTGAAAAAAATAACAGACCGAAGTTCATTAAAAAATCAGCTCCAAAGAGAAATGAAAAAGAAAAAAGGTAGCTCACTTGGCTTGGCACAGTATTTGCGAGTCAACATTAAATATGCACAGTTCCCTAATACAAGGATTTATAGTCCATGTAAGTATTCCAACATTTAGATTCAGTCCCAAATAACCTCTCCATTCATAATCTGTTAAACAGGAAGCTGTAGAATGCCAAACAAAAAAAAAATAATTGATATTGCCTCAGGTAAATCCACAAGAAGCCTCAACTGGGTCATCTAACTTGATGAGTCTTTGGTTAGAACCCCTACTCTGACCTGCAATGCACCTTCGGTAGAGGAACTAATTTCTTGATTTGCCCCTTTCAGGCAGAAACCATTTAAATAACTAGTCACAGGCAATCAACATCTCATTAAAAAACTAATATAGTCAATTCCTTGACTAACACTACATGACAGTTTTACAAACACGTAAATTACACAATTTTACAGCTGTATTACTCGCCTTAGAAAGTACAGGTGTCTTCTCTGTTTTTTCTCTCTACAAATGTCATCTCATGCCAGTGATGCTCTTCTGCTTTTAGATTTAGCAATTCCTTTACTTATATCTTATTAATTTAAGTTTCACTAAGTGCCTCCTGCTGGGTCTTTGTTTCTCACTAGCCCTCTGTTTTAACCTTACAGAAGGATTTATAGGACTCTGTACATGTTTCCTTTCATCTCTTAGTTCATCACTATGGGTCTCTCACTGTCTGTCTTTACAAAAACAGTCTTCATCATTTAAATGGCTGAAACCTACTGACAAGACTCCACATCATATACTACAGGTTCTTCCCTTTCAGCTTATGCAATGACTTATTTTGTCAAGTTTCCAAATGGGGGGGGGGGGGGGGTTGATAAGGTTAGTTACTGAGTCTGATAACACACAGGTTCTTCTACCTGTTCATATTAAATCCAGATGGTAGTTCATTTCTGAAATGTCATACGTAAACCTTTTTTTTTTTTTACCAGAAATATACATTTTAGTGCATCAGGCTGCTATTGTCCCCCACTCCCAATCCTATTTTTTTGCAGGTATATTCACGGCAGCATATGGTCTGACCAGAGTATCTAAACAGGTCCCCTATGAAATTTCCACACTGCCTCATAATGAGAGAAGTTTTAGTGTATCATTTTGTACTAAATTATATACTAAAGCTGCAACAGACAGCAACTCATCCAACAAATTTGGAATTTTTACATATGCTACAGCATACTCCTTCCTATTTTCATGGGCACATATTACTTTCACTTTCCTCATTTCTTTTATGTCTACAGACATAAGGGTCATTAACAAATATGACCATGTTCCCAGAATCTAGCAGCCCCTTCAGCTCCCTCCCATCAACTAATGTTGTACACGTGGCTTCCATGTTAGTAGCGCTGAGACAATATGCTGATTCTGCTACTCTAGCAGTTATTTTATCACATTCTGTCTGTACACTTTCATTATAATAATGTTGGTAAGAATTTACATTATTTACAGGCAGATCATTTTTATTTTCATTATCAGAATGTTGCACAAAAATCACACTACAGTTACGTAAATTACTAATTTGACAACGTTAGCAATGTGCACCCTCTTTCCTCAGTTGAAACACACTACTGCAGTTACTGACATTTACTGGGAGCTCGCAGACATCAGTACATTCTTAGTTACAGACTTACATTGTGCAACTTTAAATTTTGCTTCATCGGTTAGTAACCCTTTAGTTAGTATAACCAATTTATCAGTACTCTTAGGTCAGTTTGAAAAGGCCATTTTTGTAAATTACTTGGGCATGCCCTTTGGAATTAAACTACTACAATGTGTGTCATTTTACTTTTACTGCTACTTAAGGTTCTAATCAAAAGTTTAAATAAAGAAATTATGTACTTACCATAACATTCCATCGGAGTAGTTAGACTTCATTTGTCATCAACCTGTGGGCTTTGGATCCGGACCGGATCAGACCGCAGTTTCACCAGCATCAGATATGAGCTCCAAGCTCCTCCCCTTACCCATAATACCACTGCATCTCCTTCCTTCCCTCAGATCGAGTTTGCCACCCAACACATGAGCCCGATTGGCAATACCTAACCCACAAGTAAAAACAAGTGGGACGCAAGGGTACTATCTCTTGGTTACTCGGGTGAAAGGGCCCAATAACAAGGCCAGGGGGAAGGAGGGAGGAACGGCTGATGACAAATGAAGTCTAACTACTCAGATGAAACGCTATGGCAAGTAATGACTTCTTTATCTGAAGTAGTTAACTTCATTTAGTCATCAACCTGTGGGACAGAGTCCCCTGCTACCATAACCTTGGGAAGCCCTTAAAGAAAGATATTCCAGAGCACCGTGGTGCCAAAGGATGCTCTTCCTCTGGAAACCATGTCCAATTTATAATGAGAAATGAAAGTATGAGATGAGGACCAAGTAGCTGCTTTATAAATATCATCCAAGGATACTGTGGACCAAAAGGCAGCTGACGTAGCCATGGACCTGACAGAATGGGCATGAACCCTCCTTGGAATAGGCATACCTTTATATTTGTAAGCCTGCAGAATGCAAAG
This sequence comes from Protopterus annectens, assembly GCF_019279795.1. Classification (NCBI taxonomy): domain Eukaryota; kingdom Metazoa; phylum Chordata; order Ceratodontiformes; family Protopteridae; genus Protopterus; species Protopterus annectens. The sequence continues at coordinate 376,393,413 of NC_056742.1, forward strand.
GGAAATCCACTTGGCAACTGTCACCTTGGAAACTGGTTTGCCTAGAAAAGGTCTAGCAAATGACACAAATAATTGGTCAGACCTGAGAAATGGCCTAGTCCTGTGTAAGTAGAAACGTAACTGCCTATGCACATCTAACAAATGTAGTTTATATTCCACCCTGTTCTGGAAATTTGGAAAAAAAAACAGGTAGATTGACTGATATTTTATTCTGAAGCCACTTTAGGCAAAAAAGAAGGATTAGTCTGAAGTGAGACTCTGTCTTTATGAAAAATCATATAAGGACCTTTAACAGATAATGCTTGAAGTTCTGACACTATTCTAGCCGAGATGATGGCCACTAGGAAAGCTGTTTTCCAAGACAAAAAAATTCCAGTCTGCAAAGGCAGGGCCTGTAAATCTAAGGTAAGGTCCCAAGGAGAAGTAGGGTCCTTAACCGAAGGCTTTAAAAGAAAGGTACCTTTAATAAAGGTTTTGCAGAGTCTGGAGGAAGCTAAAGACCCCATGTTTTTACCTACATGGAAATTAGAAATGGCAGCCAGTTGAACTTTCACTGTAGAAGAGCTGGCACCCTGCTGGAAAATGTGTGCTAAAAATTCAAGAACTGCTGTCACTGGACCTGAAAAGGATCTAAATCCCTCTGAGAAGCCCAGATAGATAAACGCTTCCACTTACTATGGTAAACTTTTCTGGTAGACGACTTATGAGCTGCCACCAGAATAGCTCTAACAGGGGAAGAAAGTCTGGGAGTCCTGGCAATCAATGGAACTGGAGCAGTCAAGCCGTGAGCTTCAAACTGCCCAGGTCTGGAGGGGGAATCCCCAATGAGTGTGAAATAAGATCCGGAATCGGATCCTAAATCCAAGGAGAAGCTACCAGATGAGACCACAGGCAAGAAAACCAGATTTGGTGAGGCCAGAATGGGGCAATGAGGATGACTCTGCTCCTTAACTGACGAGCCTTCTGTAAAAACATTGTCATGAGAGGTAACGGATGATATGCATAAAGGAGACCGAGATGCCAAGTATGGACCAGAGTGTCCCTGGGGGGTTCCTCCTGAGGGGGAATCAGAGCAAAGAACTTGCGGCACTTCGTGTTGGAAGGAGATGTGAAGAGATTGCAGCAAGGCAGACCCCACTTGAGGAAGATCTGCTCTGCTACATAAGGATTCAGAGACCACTCATAGGGCATTAGGATAGTCCTGCTCAATTTGTCCGACAGCATGTTGGAACAACCCAGAATGTGTGTTGCTATCAGAAAATGGTTGGTGGAGATCGCCCATTCCCACACTCTCATGCCCTCTTAAAGGGGGTAGGATCTGGTTCCTCCCTGTTTGTTGATGTACCAGACCATTAACATATTGTCTGTCTGAAATGCAATAGTTCCCAGAGGAAGAAAGGCATGAAGGGTCTGCAACGCTAAGAAGACTGCCCTCATCTCCAGAACATTGATTTACAGATTGGTCTCATTCAGGGACCACGTGCCTTGGACTGTCCTGCTCTGCAATGCCCCCCCCCCCCTAGTCAGGAAGTGTCTGTGGTCACCGTGGCTTGGGAAGGGGATACAACAAAGGACCATCCTTCTACTGTCTCCAGAGAGTGACGCCAGTAGAGGAGTGACTTTACTGCATGCCTCGCTTATGCAAATCATGTGTGTCAATGGCCGATCCAATAAGGACCACTGGACTGCAAGCATCCACTGTATAACCCGCATGTGAAGACAAGCACAAGGAAGAAGAGTGATAGTGGCTGCAATGAATCCTAGGGCTCTTAACACCACTTCAGCTGGAGGAAAGAGATGCTGTAAGATCCCAAGAACATGAAGATTTAAGTGACAAACCCTATCTGGAAACAAAAAGACTTTGGATTACATGCGTCTATTCTCACCCCAATGTAATCCAGGACCTGAACAGATTCTAGAGAGGACTTGGCTATATTTATTGTGATGCCCAGCAAGTCTGACAACTTCCGGAAATAATCCCTGGCCTGACAGAGTAGATGCCTGGTGGGAGCGGCAAGGAGACAATTGTCCAGGTATGGAAAGACCTGTATGCCCTGATGCCTCAGGTGATCCGCTACTGCTGCCACGACCTTGGTGAACACCCTGAAGGCTGTGGTGAGACCGAAGGGTAGAGCCAGGAAATGGTAATGATTGGCCCCTAGCCAAAAGCAGAAGAACCTCCTGGAGCGTCTATGCATCTTTATATGGTAGTACGCATCCTGGAGGTCTATTGAACACATCCAGTCATTTTCCTCCAGGTAAGGCAGGATGGAATGCAAAGTGACCACTCAGAACTTTTCTTTGGCAAGTGACAGGTTTAGAGTGGAAAGGTTGAGAATCGGCCTTACATCCCCTGTCTTTTTTGGCACCAAAAAAAAACCTGGAATAGATTCCTAACCCAGACTGATCTGGGGGGACAGGATGTATGGTTCATTTGCTTAGCAGCTTTTCTACTTCGAGCGCTGCTGCCTCCCTCTGTGCGGGTGGAACGTCCAGGAGGTGCTTTGGGGGAAAGGGATGCATCAGAAAGGGAATTGTGTAACCACTAGATATTATTTGGAGCACCCAACAGTCCGTTGACACTGACTCCCACGCCGTCAGGTGCATCAAAAAATGGCCCCTGACTGCCTCCAGAGAAGAGCAGTCAGGCAACCCCTCAGGGCTGGATCCCTATCTACCTCTAGGGGAAAAGGAGTCCTGAGTGTCCCAGGAATACTGAGACTTCTGGAATCACATTTTCTTTTGCTCCCTACTGATTCCTGGAAAAGGATCTTTGTGGGTTAGAGAAGCAGATCCCGATGGCAGACAGTGTCTTCCCATCCTTCTCACTCTGGACTAGTGTGTCACGAACCGTGTTCCCAAACACGGAAGACCCATCATAGGGAGCATTCGCAAAAGACACCTTGAAAGGTTCCGCAAAGTTACATAGCCAGAGCCAGTTGTGATGCCTTATGGCAACACCGGACCCAGCTGACTGTGCCACTCCTTCAGTAGCATGAGAAAGGAGGTGCATGGATGTGTTGGCAACCGCTTTCAGAATGTCCATTCATGTAGAGGTAGAGAATGAGCATTTATCCTCTAGCGACATGGACTCTGGGGGAAACTTAGTGTACTCTTTTATCAGGTCACGCTGAAGTCTGGTAACATGGGCCATAGAATTCAGCATCCTTATACAAAAGGTGGCTGAAGCATAAGGCCGCTTTCTCAGACAGTTCATCGTCCTGGACTCTCGGTCCGGAGGATGGACTGTAGAACTTTCCTGAGCTAGTTCTTTCTTCGTGGCCACTGCTACCATCATGGCATCCAACAGGGACCCTTTGTTCCAGCTTGGTCTATCTACTGGGGGGCTCAAAATTTTATCTGGATGCTTTGGAATTGGCTCCACGGTGTCCGGCTCTTTCCCTGCCCTGGTTCATAGGTTCATAGGTTCATAGGTTCATACTAGGCTATCTGCCCTAGGGCATTTATAAGCCTAGCCAGAGTGTGTTTGGCTTTCGCCACCCATTTTAAATTAATTTTGCTATGCCCTTTTTCAAGGTTAGTATACTGTGCCTCTGTCTAACAGTGACACAGAAGTGATACCTGGGGTAAACCTACGATCTCCCATCCACTCATCAAGATTCCTCTTGAAGAGAGTCAATGAGGGACTCTGCCTAACCGGGACTGGGATTTTATTCCAGAGTGAAGGGAGCCTCTGGGTTATGAATCTGTCCCTCCAGCATGTCCCATTTATTTCAGTGCTGAGGTTCAAGTCTCTCGAGCGCGTAGCTCGATGTGATTTGGATTTTCTGAGGTGCAGCATGCCCATTAATTCCGGGTTGGACATGGCTTTATATGTCAGGCACAGATCGCCTCTGAGCAGGCAGTATGCCACTGAGTAGAGCTGGAGTTTCTTTAACCGGGCAGCATATGGCATCTGTTTGAGCCCTTTGATCCTCTTGGTGAGGTACTTTTGGGGTCTTTCCAGTTGCTGCAGGTGTCTGGTAAGGTACATCCCAAAAGGGGCATTGTACTCAATTATGGGCCTGATGAGGGACAAGTAAAGAGGCACGATGACCTCCCCTGATCTAGATGTGAATCCCTTCATGATTAGGTGGGCTATATAAAATGTTTTTCTAACCACTTTGGCCACGTGGTTGTCAAATGAGAGATAGCTATCAACTTGGGTCCCCAGGTCCCTAATTACTTCTTCTGTACTTAATGGATTACCACCTATGTGGTAATTTCTGGGCACTTTGTTTTTGCCAAAGGGGATGACTATAGACTTTTTGGCGTTTAGCTTGAGGCCATGGCTCTGGCACCAGTTGCCTGTTTCTATGAGGCCCTTTTGGAGGATGCTTGTGTCGGCTGGAGAGTCGATTATGGCACCCAGTTTGCTGTCATCTGTGAACTTGGTCAGCCACAGTCCTTCCGTGTTGGCCTGCACCTCCGAGAAATATATACCGAACAAGAGTGGTCCCCGGACTGAGCCTTGTGGGACGCCACTTGTAACTGGTTTGGAGTCTGACATGGCTCCAGCAATTCTAACCATGTGGGTTCTGTCCTTGAGCCAGTTTGCAACCCATCTAGTGACATAGGGGTTGTCTCTGCACTTCCAACAACAAAAAAAAAAGTTTAATTTTGAATATTTTGAACAAATTATGCCTGCCACAACCATCAATGTAGTGCACAGAATACACAAGAGACTCTCTCTATAGTTTAAGTGCAGTTTATTTACAGTGCAATAACTCAACTCAAAGTTATATAATGAAAAACACAGTGTAGAATTCAGATCACTTACAATTCAGTTTGCTTTTTAAAGTGCCTGTTCCTGAAGCTGCAGCAAAGAGGGTAAGCACCAATGCCCTTTAAAAAAGCTGTGGTGGCTATATTAATCAAAGAAAATAAAGACCCTTCAGTCCCAGCTTCACATAGTCCACTCTCAATTTTAAACCATGATTATAAAAGTTTGTATGTCTATATTGGCTAAGAGAATGGCAAATATGTTGCCAAAACTGACAGATGTGGACCAAAGTGGTTTTGTGGAAGACTGACAAACATTTGAATACATTAAGAGAACATTACATAGCAAACATCTGAAAACATTAATAGAACAATGATGATCCACAGGGAAGAAGAATGAAAGAAAATACTGTTGTCATAGGTGGGTCTACATGCAGAGAAAGCATTCCAGCGAGTCAGCTGGGATTTTATGAGTAAGGGAAGGCACTGGAAGTAGATGCATTTCCTGTCAGAAGAAAAAATTCAAGCGAGTCACATCTGCCTCAGGTGATGAAAATTTCCTTTATTAACTGCTAACCAGATTACAGCAACATGTTGGCCAAGATGATCTCAATCTGATCAGCTTGGTTACTGACATCAACTTTTATACTTTCCTGTTACTAGCCAAAATAGCTTTTGTTACATTTCTAACAGTTGACAGTTGGCTATGAAAAACATCTAGGATCACAATTTATCTCAGAAAAGAATGCTTTACCTCAAAACCACAGCTAGTGTAGAATGTTTACCTCAAAACCGCAGTTAGTGTAGAACGTTTACCTGAAAACCACAGTGGTACAGAATACTTAGTTCAACAGTGATAGCTGGAATTTTTCACAGCCCGCCTCTGTAAATTAACTCTTATTCAGAAGTATAGAAAACAGGTGTTATTCAAGTTCATAAGCAAACTACATCTATCATAGGTAAAGCCCATCTTTAATAAACATGGTTCAATGACCTTTTCTTACCAACACTTCAGCAAATAGCATATTCATTTTGCTAGATGGGAGACAGAGACAAATAATAGTATGTTTTAAAACTTTTTCTCTTAACATTTCCTGATACAATAACAGGGTTACTTATGAGAATATATGAAAGGTTGGAAGCAAGATTTAAGGTGGGGAAGGGGGGCTCCCCTCCAACAAACTGTGTTTGAACTAAGACGACGAGCAGATGTATCCTCTTTCCTCTTTATTTGCTTTGTATTTTGAGGCATTAGCAAAGAAAACAAGGGACTCACAAACTCAAGGATAAAATTGATATGGTAATCAAGAAAAGTTAGTTTTATTAGCAAAGGATATTATTTTGTACTTGATAAATCCAGAAAAATGACATTTCAGTGTTGTGTAAGATACAAGCAGTGCAGTAAAAACGGTGTTAGCTCTTTTAGTTTTACATACAGATCAGGCATATTTTTTAATCAACCAGAGGAAACGTGTGTGATAATAAAGAGTTGAAGGAATTTATTTGGGAGGGAAAGAATTAAGTAGGATATCTCACTTACAGATAGGAAGTAGAAAATCAAAATAGGGGAAGTTACCTCCACAAGGAGACTAGTCAGCAGTTAAGCCACAGAGGGCTCTGTGCTGTGACCTCTCCTGTTTAGCATCTACATTTCTGAAATAAAAATCAGTGCCAAAAGTCTGTGGCTGACTAAGTCTGTAGATGACTGCAAGCTAGGAGCAGTCATTGAATCCCAAATGACTTAGCCATCCCGCAGTAAGATTAGTCCCAAATAAAGAACCGGAGCCAAAGTCATGGGCTGAAGCTAAATGCCAAGAAATGCAGTGCTGCATCATGTAGGAAGTCATCTACCCTAGGGAACTACCAGACTGACAATTCACTCCTATGAACTTAGTTGTTGGCTTTGGGAACTTATGTGAAAAGTGACCTAATGTTCAACCAACATGTGTCCATTGTCATAAGAAACACCTTCTATAGTCCACACCTTATAAAGAGATTGTGTCTAGCTCTAGGGATGTCATTGTCCCATTTTATTCAGTCCTCATTAGTCCAATCACTGAGTGTAATGCCCCCTCTGGAATATATCTGTCCAGACATATGCACCAACTGGAATGTCCACAGAGATAACTTACTAAAAGATACATGACTAAACAATATGTCCTACGTGGACCAACTCAAAGCACTGTCACTATACTCCATATTCTACAGACTGTTAATAAGTGACCTATGTCTGGCATGCAAGGCACCCTCCAACCCAACAATGATGGATTTACTATACATCAGCAAGCCAAATGGCATCATAAACACACTTTCTAGGGAAATAAACCTCTTCTGCAGCACCAACAGAATGGTTTGGCAGGACAGGTCACCTTTGCTCTCGATAATGACTCCACATTCATATAAAACACAGCTCATCCATGTCTATATTCAAGCACAAATCAGATCTACGGATGGGAAGCAGAAATTTTACCCTAGACTTCTAATGGACAGCAGAAGTTCCAAAAAGCTTTAAACCATGCATGGGTCCCCTTAACGTATTTATGGTATGACCCCATTTATTCTCACTAGATATAATCACTGACCATGGAATGAGTAAGGCCAATCTAACACTAACTGGAACAGGTTAATTCAAGCCCCAAAAAGGAAAAGTGGCTAGGTTTAAAATGGCTTGTAAGGGCAACTAGCCTAGTATGTACGTATGAACCTATAACCTGATCCTCCCCATAGAACAAAGTGGTTTAGGTTTACCTGATATGAATGGATTCTTTTGTGTTATGCAGGTATCTATGAACCAAGCTGAAGGTTAAAAATCAGGTGGAAAGGGATGATGATAAAAAAGTGGGCAATTTGGAGAAATAAAAATAGTGTACAATTTTGGGTGCAGATCCTTAATGAGAACAACAAAAATCATACAGAGACTTGCCGTGGTGGTGCAGCGGTAGCGTTGTCGCCTCACAGAAAGAAGTTCTCCTATTAGATTCTCGGCTGGAGCGCCTTCTGTGAGGAGTCTGCATGCCTTCCCCGTGGTTGAGTGGCTTTCAAAAGACATGCATGAATAGGCGTGCCTTCGTTGAAGGTCAGGCGTCGGGTTGGCACCTCGGCACCGTAAAAATCTACTGCCAATCATTAGCGGACCCAAGTTCCACTATGGCGACCCCTAACCGGGAAAAGGCGAAAGAAGCACATTCTAAAAACTAACTCAACATAGGAATAAAAGAATGAGATTTTGTCAATAGAATGGACTGGAATTAGGGTTATATGGAAAATGAGTAGGAGGGGGGATGAAATTTACTGGGAAAAAAATCAAAAAGGAAATAAGGTACTAAGGGCAAATAATTGGCTAGGGAAAGGTGATAGAGTGGCTAAAGGCCAAGAAGAATTCTGGCCTGCATGTTACAGACTGCCTTCCCTACCAAGGATTGGTATCAGAGTATAGGCAAAACATAAGGGAGTGTAACTGGAAGACCTGCTTTGGTAGAGTTTTTACTCTTGTCTAAAAAGAAGCTGCTGTTTAAAAAAGGGATATTTAGTATGGCATATAAAATACTGCATGATTAACTACAATTATTAATCCGCGGTGGTGGTGCTGTGGTAGCGCTGTCGCCTCAGAGTAAGACGCTGTCCGGTTCGACTCTCAGCTAGAGCGTCTTCTGCGTGGAGACATGTGTGAATGGGCGTACCTTCGTTGAAGGTTGTGTGTTAGGGCTGGCAACTCAGCACGTAAAAATCAACTGCCAATCATTAGCGGACCGGAGTTCCGCTGTGGCGACCCCTAACCGGGATAAAGCCGAAAGACACAACAACAACAACATTAATCATAAGATGTTAGAAAATATTGGGAAGTGAAACCAAAAGGCAATTTACAAAGAAACGATAGGAGGATATCTATTTGGCTCCTGTGTACGCAACAAAGACCAGCAGATTTAGGAATCTTGCTTGAAGTGTTTGCATAGGTATTTTTATACCCCAAAAAGATTTTAGAGAATTATTCCTCGAGTAATAAGCAAATGTTAGAGGTGTGATGGAAATAGAAAGATAACTGACTGCAAGTATTTTTGGAGAGTAACAAGTAGGCAGATTTTAAAAGTTCCTTACATAGAACTCTGTTGGAAATGTTGAGGAAGCAAGTAGCTAAAACTAAGGAAATTATTCTTCTCAGTAGACACACAGGATGTGAATAGTACTAGAAAATGGAAATTGAAACCTAAAACAACTGTAACTGAAGTACTGAATATTGTAAATGTGGGATCTTTATGGAATTTGCAGAAACAATACATGCAGAACAATGTTCAGCAGGAGAAGTGAAGTTTAACGGAAGGCAGACGCTGAGCAATTTATGTAATATTGCAGTGAATGATAACTGTCAGAAAGAAAAAAATATGTAACGTACAATGCAGAAAAATGAAACATGTTAATGTTTGTTTTACTTTCCTGCATAAGCTTTAAGTGATAATTTAATAAAGATGTTAAAGAATATTTACTACAATTTGTGTCATGTGTTCAGCCTGCCCATTTAAATATGGACTTGATGTCAGATGCTCAAATTCCCAGGCAGTGGAAAAAAATTCTGATCTCCAAGCATGAATGTAGACTATTTTCAGACATGGCTTGTGTTAGTATTTCATGCCTTTTGATAACTGATTTCAGCACGTCAATCAGAGAAGTAACGGTAATATCTTTAAGCTGAATGATGTACGGATACATGGAAAATTAGTCAATATAGAGAGGGAAGGCTGAGGTCATTATACTGGAAGTCATTTTCTAGCTGTAACCATGACAATGTCAGAGATTCCTTCTGGTGTTGATTCATATACATACCACAAAGATTACAGTCTTGTGCTATCTGTTTTATACAAAATATCATGGAAAGTCAACACGTTATCTCTCTCCCTCTCTCTCTACACATCAATCCCAGATGTGATTCACAAACCCTCAGCAGCAGTATTTGGTTAGTTAACGGAGAAAGAATGAAGTCTTATATTGCTTTAAAAAAAAGCACTGAACACAGATTAATCCCTCTCTGAATATAAATATAGAATGATTAGAGGATGGCTTTTATTCACAGTTTGGTCAGCTAGTTGTAATACCCTCACATAACAGGTGCTTTGCTTTTTTTCTGCAGCTACTCTGAAATCGTACATATATCACATAATGTACAGCATTGCTAAATCTACTTCCAACAGTAATTCCTTGTTTTTACGAAGACAAACTCAGCTTCACATATATAACCATGAGTTTTTTTTGCCTTTTTATATTTCACTTTAAATCATACTGCTGAAGGAAGCAGTTATAGCTTTGAATTGCCCAGATTTTCACAGAATGTCCAGCTTTTTCCCCTCATAACATTTGTAGTTTTCCTGCATATCACTGAGGACTGAAATCATGAAATGATGACTGACATTTGAGTTTCAGACTTCATCTTTCAGAAAATCCATGCTAACATTAAACCGTTACTTTAGCAACTTTGTAAGTTTGCAAGAGCAATATTTAAAATGTGTCTCCATTTTTGGGCCTTTGTCCCCACATTACTTTTGGCTTTGTCCAGCTTTCTTGTGCTAGGAGGTTAAAAGGTATTCTGAAATCGACCCAGTGACTTTTTTTTTTTAAAAACACTCTGCAAAAGATTATGGCTACACTCAAAATAACAGTTCCCATAAACTGAGCTATGAAATTTCCGACATCCAATCACTACTGAAAGCATCTCTTTTTCCATCTGCACTTACAAAATGTATATAAATGTCAATGCTCTAGATGCACATAAAACAGATCTGCTCTCCTGCAGCACCACTGCCCATACCAACTTTTATCTTAATTGCACGGTGAGGCTGGTGCATCAGTTAAGGTGTTTACCTCACAAACACAAGGTACTTGGTTTGACTCACTAAAGGGAAATAGCTAGGCTTAAAATGGCCAAAATTGCAGCTAACCTAGTACTTCCTATGAACCTTTAAAATGTAGTACATAATGTTTCAAAGCAGTACTTAGCACTGGTGCAGTAGTTGCTATCCACCTTACTACCTGATCATCTGGCAAACTCCAAAATGCATTCCATTCCATTAGCTATCCTACAGGTACAGTTATTTTTGACAAAGATGAACTCAAATACTACACCGCTCCCAATAATTGCAATATCGAAAGTTTATTAGCAGATATCTGTAAATTAAATATGACATTCGTTTTGACAGCATTTGTCTGCTATCTTTGCAGTTCACAAATAATCCATGTACTTCACATCTTTAATTTCAGTAAGACATATGGGCTTGTTTAGCTTCAAACCTTGTGATAAATAGTCTGCCCAACAATTTACTAAGTTGACAGTCAAGCTTTTGTCTTACAGAACCCCAAACCAAAGTGTCATTGGTAACCTTCATGACACCTTAGCCACTGTATGCTGAAACACTTGTGGTTCTGATAAAATCCCAAAAGGCAGTTTCACAGATCTATATCTATCGATAGGTATGTTAAATGTACATAATTTTGAGTTTGCATCATCCAGTTTAATCTTCCAAAAATTCTGGTTTGCATCCAGCACAGAAAAAAACATAATTTAAACAATGTATAAAGGGTAATGTCCCAGCTAATATATTAGTGGAGATACTGTTGGTCTTTGCATATCCTAACTTTATCTTGCTTAACTACAGTCACCATGTTGCTGACTCAGTATGTAGGCTCTGTCTGCCATCTGGCCGACTATCAGACGAAATGATTCCATGCAGCTAAACTCGTTTTCAGTCACCTCCTTAAGAGCTGCAGGGGCTCTGTGGAGCATGTGTCACTGACACTGCTTCTGGGGATAGTTAGATAAACTACTCTGCTTTGAACCATCCTAGACACTCAAACAAATCAGAATAACTTTCTAAGAAATCAGTACTAAAATTTGCTTTTTTGCAGCTCTCTGTATTTTATGTTTATAAAAGTTCAATTAGAAAAGAAAAAAGTAGCAAATGCACTGTGTGCAAAATTCAGTCTCTGTGTCTTGGAAATTCACCTCTATTCAATGCTCATAACAGCCCACAACACCTTCAATGAAACCAGGTAGAAGTGAATAAAAGTTTATTGTAATGCCAACAAACAAAGAATGGTTAAGCGCTTTCACTTGCATAAAACAAGCTTCCTCCGAACACCATAGCTTGCATCACAGTTGTTTAAATAACTTTTTTGGCGCCAAAATTCAGTTTGAAATTTTAAAGCTATACACACATCCTATAATCATTGTTCTCTGTTCATAAAATCTTAAATAATATTCATATTATTTCTAAAATCAAAGTTACATATGATATATGTTGATAAAATGAACAAGTTAAAAAACTGAAAAAATTTTAACAAAAACATTTACATCTAGATCATATCAAAACATGTTTAAAAACATATGACAATGTACCTTATAAATAGTTCATTTTAAGGCCAGTAGTGGTTTGACAGATACAGTGTCATTTAAACCTGGTATAGTCAAAGCATCCGTGTATATTTGCCACCAAAATTCTTTATATAATAATAAATTATTAAAGTCACCCCCTCTGTTATTGGTGTGCACAATGTCCACTATACCAAAATTAAAATAATGTTTGTCACCATGTTGTTTAATATGTTTATACAAAGCATTTTTTTCATCCTTCCTTCTAATGCTATAAAGGTGAGAGTATATCCGTTTATTTAAACTCCTTTGAGTCTTACCTATATAGAATCCTGAACATGTTCTACAGATGGCAATATACACCACCATTTTAGTTGTACAGTTGCCCCCACAGAATTTAATTCTAGTGTGTTTGTAATTATCCAATATCACACTGTCTCCCTGAAATATGGTGTGACATTGTTTACATGCCCCACATTTTGCAGTTTTCATGTATTCAGTTTTCTTAATAAAGATACCCTTCTCTAAAATGGATTTTATGTTGGCCCCTACCTTGTAAACAAACCTTGGGCATTCACCTAATGTGGGTGCTATATCTTGATCAGCAGATATTATATGCCAGCTGTTCATCAGAATCTTCTTGACTTTACCTGAATATATGCCAAATTCCAAAATGCAAGATTTACCAAAAATGCAAGTTTCAGACTTCATATCATGCACTATATCAACAGTCGAAACAGTAGCTGTCCTATATTTTTCACCCAACAAAGGCTTGTAATGGTCACCCCATTTCCTCACAACATAATTACTTACATTTTCCATGACTCTAATGTCATACCCTTTGTCCTGAAATAAGAACGTTATAAATTTCACCTCATCCAACATGTCCTCATACCGTGAGGCCATCCTAACTGCTCTAATAAGCTGACCCTTATATATATTCGTGAATTATTTCTTCTGATGGTAGCTGGAATATTCCAAATAACTATTCGAAAAAGTGTTCTTTCTATAAATTTTGGATTTAAACTCATCCCCTGTTTTTGACACAAATGTGTCTAAATAAGCCACACCTTCGTGACTACTAGAGGAGGTAAATTTAAAAAAATACTGCTACTGTTAATGTATTGTAAAAATAATGCTAGCTGTTGTTCTCCACCATCCCAAATCAAATATATGTCATCTAGGTATCTGACGTAATATTTTATGTATGTCATAAAGTGACTATCTAAAACAGTCCTCTCTTCCCATTCAAGCATTACCAAGTTGGCGTATATGGGAGCACAAGCTGCTCCCATAGCTACGCCTTTGGTCTGCTTGTAATATTCTCCCTCAAATATAATGTAATTATGCTCGAGAACCAGGGACATCATATCTGTGAGAAGACAGATGGTGTCCCATTGGATATCTGTATGTTTTCTTATACTCGTAGCAAAAGCTGATAGACCATCTTCTTTAGGTATACAGGAAAATAAGTCTATGACATCAATAGTCACAAATATCAGATCTGAACTAGATAGGTAAATAGGATACTGTTTCAGAAAATCCCATTAGTCCTTAGCTATATGTGGAATAGTGGCGTATATGTGTTTCAAGTAGGTATCAATAACCTTACCTATATTGAACGTCTTAGACCTACTCCCTGATATAATGGGTCTAAAGGGCGGTTCATCTATATTCTTGTGAATTTTAAGAATACCCACTATAGAAGCTAATACAGGATGTTCAACCTTGATATAACATAGCATATGTTATAGCATTAGAAGGAAGGATGAAAAAAATGCGTTGTATAAACATATTAAACAACATGGTGACAAACATTATTTTAATTCTGGTATAGTGGACATTGTGCACACCAATAACAGAGGGGGTGACTTTAATAATTTATTATTATATAAAGAATTTTGGTGGCAAATATACACGGATGCTTCGACTATACCAGGTTTAAATGACACTGTATCTGTCAAACCACTACTGGCCTTAAAATGAACTATTTATAAGGTACATTGTCATATGTTTTTAAACATGTTTTGATATGATCTAGATGTAAATGTTTTTGTTAACATTTTTTCAGTTTTTTAACTTGTTCATTTTATCAACATATATCATATGTAACATTGATTTTAGAAATAATATGAATATTATTTAAGATTTTATGAACAGAGAACAATGGTTATAGGATGTGTGTACAGCTTTAAAATTTCAAACTGAATTTTGGCGCCAAAAAAGTTATTTAAACAACTGTGATGCAAGCTATGGTGTTCTGAGGAAGCTTGTTTTATTCAAGTGAAAGCGCTTAACCATTCTTTGTTTGTTGGCATTACAATAAACTTTCATTCATTTCTCCCTGGTTTCATTGAAGGTGTTGTGGACTGTTATGAGCATTGAATAGAGGTGAATTTCCAAGACACAGAGACGGAATTTTGCACACAGTGCATTTGCTGCTTTTTCTTTTCTAGTTGAACTTTTATGGTTGCTGCACTGTTTGCTTCAGTTGTATTTTATGTTTATGAATGTTCAACAAATACTTACAATGACATTTTTCTTTTCTCTCTCAGACCAATACAAATTACACTGGCAAAATTATGAAAAGCTGCTTTTTGTTAAAATTGATAGCCTACAGACAGTATTTTGTTCAGCACCACAAAAACAGTCACACTGACCATCTATGCAAACATTTGGGCTGTCCTTCACATATTCTCACAGAACTGCATCAAACAAACACAATTACTTGGTGACATCTGCTGCTTGCTTTAGCTATATACTGCATTTCTAACAAACGTACTCAGTGGAACTGCCTGCATTCTTTTAACCACGCCTACAGCCACACAAGCATCTTCACCCAGTATTAGGCTGTATTAACCATGTTTGCAATGATACAACCAAAAATAGCTACTTATAGGACTTATTTTTTTACACACAGCCTAACTAGTTCTGCCACAATGATTTTAGCTTGTGCCCAGACAACTAAAAAGTAACATGAATGTAACACTTAGTCTGAGGTTTAGCGATATTCTGAATGCAGACTATTCACTCTGTTACACTCCACTCGAGTGCACAGTTTAAGCATAACTTTGCCATCTATCTACAGTTTTTCAGGCCAGGCTTACTGAAATGTTTTCATATTCATTTAATCATACATACATTGACTATTTTGTCACAATGCACATTTTGGATTTTTTTCTACATGTATCTTAGTTCATTAGTGTCAGTGGCACAACAGGTAGGCTTGCCTTTGGTGCTGTAAGATCAGAAGGCCATGGATACTTATCCCACCACAGCGGTTATATTAATTTTCCATTAGCAACACTGTAGTGCAGCATTACGTGGGGTTCTGCAGTGCAGAGTGTGGTGCTCTTCAGATGAGACTTTAAAAAAAAATAGCTCCCATCTGCCTGAGAAGCCCAATTCGAAGTAAATGATTGCAAAGCATTCATCAAAAGGAATCGGGCTTGCCTTATTTACATACTCATAACAATATTTTGTATTTTTTTTCATTTTTAAAATAAAAAAGCGCTGTATCAGATGCCACTTAGGATTTTTTATAAATCAAAACAGAAAATGCAAACAGGACCTAAGTGGCATATGGCACAGCATTTTTTGTTTGATTTTAGTTTATGCTGTGTGGCTCTTTGCATTTTCTTTCCATTTTTCTAATCATTAATATATAATCTACACAAAAGAAAACAATTTCCATATTTCATTACACAAAAAAGCACAAAAAATCAGATTTTTATGCCTACAACTAATCTTTAGAATTTCTTTATGGATTTCTGTTTTCACTTAACCTACCACCACATTATTCTATTTCTTTGTGTGTTTTTTTTATTTCATTATATATTACCCTACTTCTTAGTTTCAGTCGTTTTCTACAATTAAAGTTATCTTCTTGTATTTTTGTAAGAAGCACTCCATCGATCTGTCCAGTCATATGCTTCTTCTATGTTCCTTTTTTATCTCATCTCCTTTGCAACCTTTCCAGTCAATCTATTTATCCCTTTTCTTTCTTGAACTACGACTCTGTCATCGCCTATTTCAGCCCATTCCCCTCTACAATATGAAAACTCATCCATTTCTACTCCACTTATTTCTTTTGCATTCTTTTGAATAAACCATATAATTTCAGTTCTAGAAGACCCCTTTTTATATGTCCATTCTCTGCTTTTTCCTATTTTCATTCCTCCCATTATAACTTGTCTTATTACTTCAGTATTGTTGCTATACCCCCCTTTCTCAAACTGCAGTCACAATCTCCCACTATAATAAATGATATAATTAACAAAGCAACATTTTTAGGTTCTTCCTTTCCTTCATATTTACGTATACATAAACTACAACTATCCTTGTTTAGCTTTCCCTTTTTCTTAGATCACATACCACTAATCTTGAAGGTACTATTATAGCAATAACCCACGCCTGGGTGTGGGTAATGCTGGATTTACCCACGGTTGGCGTGGTTTGGTCCCGAGGGCAAAGCCGAGGACCAAACAAAGCCAACCGTGAATACAGCATTACCCACCAGAAGTGGTTATTATACCATGACATTATTTAAGAAAAGAAACTATTACTTTTCTTAAATAATGGCATAGTATAATGCCTGTTTACTGCCCTTTCGCAGATGTCTGACATCCGCGGCAGTACATCAGAGCTGTGGGCAAAAGCAACGGAGAAAGCAAGATCTCCATTGCTTTTTGTTTACTGTTTTCGCTATGTTAAATGGGTTTAACATAGCGAGACAGTTTTAAAATTAGCAACGGAGATGTCCGTTGCTTATTTTAAAACTGTCTCGCTATGTTAAACCCATTTAACATAGAACAGTAAAAAAGCAAAGGAGATCTTGCTTTCTCCGTTGCTTTTTAAAACCTGTCTGCTATGTTAAATGGGTTTAGCATAGCGAGACAGCTTTAAAATAGGAAACGGAGATCTCCATTGCTTATTTTAAAGCTGTCTCGCCATGTTAAACCCATTTAACATAGCGAGACAGTGTTTTAAAAGTAGAGTTATACTAATGGAAAAAAGTCAGGGCGACCGGACCTTTTTCCATTAGTATAACTCGATTTACAATGTGCACGCTGGCCAATCAGCGTGCACGTTTTGGGGGGGTCATGGTATAATATCATAATGTCCAGTATATCTCTATCTCTTCATTAAAAAAAATTCTTAAGCGTATATCACTCTCAGCTGAATATATCCTTTTTACCCTGTATTGTTCTATTTCTTTTCCATTTTTCTTTCTTCACACATCTCATACCTAGAAAAAAAACATATATTATACAATGACTGCCTATTAGTACTCTAAAACATGCACGTTGATTTGCCTGCCCAACCAGCGTGCCTGTTGTAAATCCGACTTATACTAATAGAAAAAGGTCCAGTCGCCCAGACTTTTTCCATTAGTATAAGTCCTGATTTTTTTTTGTGCTAGGTAGCAACGGAGAACGGAAGAGCTATGCTGTTGTAATCTCGCTATGTTAAACGAGTTTAACATAGTAAGATATCTTTAAAAAAGCAACAGAGAGAGAGGTTTAAAAAGGGGAATGAAGGTCTTCCTTTCTCCGTTGCTTTTCTCAAAGATATCTCACTATGTTAAACTTGTTTAACATAGCGAGACAGATTTAAAAAAGCAACAGAGATGTTCCTTTCTCCGTTACTTCTTCTACACACAACTCTGATGTACTGCATAAGCATACGCATGCACAGTACATCAAAACTGCCCAGGATACCGGACAGCTGTGGAAAGGCAGCAAGGAGGCATTACACAATAACATTATTTAAGAAAAGTATTTTTTTTCTTAAATAATGTCATTGTATAATAGCAATAACCCACACCTGGGTGTGGGTAATGCTGGATTTACCCACGGTTCTCTTTGTTTGGTCAATCAGGCTTCGCCCTCGTGACCAAACCACACCAACTGTGGGTAAATCTAGCATTACCCACACCCAGCCATAAGTTATTCCTTAAATATCCATACTTATGTTTTACACTGGTCGCTACCACAGTTCTAATATCATTTAAATGCTGTTTACATTTAGTGCTAATTATTCCAAAGTCATAACTTTCCTTTTTTTTTTTTTTTGCATTTTTCTTATTTCCAATTTTTATTTATACTTTTCTTCTCTTTATTCTCTGTCTAATGATTTGTCATTTTCTTCCTGCCTTTCTTCCATTTCCAACCCTCCCTCTTCCCCTTCTTCTCTACATTGTGCTGCACACATCTGTATTTATTTATATTACACTGCAAAACATTTTTTGTGCAATATTTCCTACTCCATTGCAATCATCCATCTCCATATTAAGTTACACTTTTTCGTTAGTTATCTCTCCCCATAATATATCATCAGATTGTCTTTCCTCTGAAATGTTGTAGTTCTTCTAATCTTTCCAAGTATAGGACAATCACACCAAAAATGCCCAAATTCATTGCATTTTCTACATTTAGGTCTACATTTTGTGGAATGCCCACTTTCTCAACAATGACCATATCTTCTTTTTCTTACAGTCTAGCATCATGTGCCTCATCCCCATAAAAACATGTTTTTAATTGACTCAGTACCTCAATGATCCCCATTTTCCCATTCACAATTAAACCTTTGAAATAGCATGAGTTTTTCTCTTATGCACATCCAGTTTCACCCATACCTTCCAACTCCAACCAAACATTTCTTTCATCACCATGATGACATCCCTGTAAATTACTACATTAAAAACAACACCTTAAGCATGCAATCAATGGTGAGAGATTTCGACACACAGGTTGACAGCAACCTTTCCTTTGACCACCTCATCTCCACAGTGGTAAGAAAGGCTTTCTACAGTGCTGAACTCATAAGTAAGGGCACTGCATCCAGAACAAAAGAGGTCATAACCCTAATGTACCCCTCACTCATCAGGCCAATAACAGAGTACAGTGCTCCCTTTGGTGTGTACCTTGAAGCAAATGGAAAGACCTCAAAGGTTTCTTAAAAAGACAATTCAGGGTCTTCAGCATATGTCATACGTTGATAGACTGAAATCATTGTCACCATACTCTTGTGTCTTACAGACTACTCAGAGGTGACCTCTGCCTTGCATATAAAGCAACCTCAGATCTTGCTCTAATGGAAATGCTGCACATTTGTAATCAAATGATATAAGATGCACTCCCTTTAGGGAACTCAACCTAGTCATAAATAAATACAATTAAAAATTTACTTTACATGCCTTCAGTCAGGAACAACACTTCAGGATGTGCAAACAGAAATTTTATTCTTACACTGTTAGGAGACTACCTTCATAGCAGTTCATAAATCAGTCTCACTTGACAGAGAAAAACTGTGTTTTTATACATTTTTCTTATCAAACTTATCATGCAGTTTGCTTATGTTCATAATGACGCTATCAAATAAAAAAACTTTGCAAATGTCCTCATCCCTCATGATTTTTGAATCATATTTCACATGAACACCTTCCTATACATGACCCACCTGCTTTCAAGGGGTCTTGGTTTTCTGACCTTGGATGTTTCAAACCTTTCCTAGCAACAACGCACTCCTAGCCTGGAGAAGTCAGGCTAAAAAAAATGTTTTACAATAGCTAACATGGCTTGACTTCATACAACACTTATCTTTTCCTTGTTACATATTAAAAGAATGCAGTTGAGACACAGAAATAACTCTAGCTTATGAAGTTATATTTTCCCCAGCCCTGCATACAAATTATATTTGCTTTTTAACAATCACATTACAGCATCATTAAAGAAAATGAAATTAATATACATTTTAATAAGCTGATCTTGTCCCATAATTGTGACATCAACAGGACTTGCTGTAGAGACAGACATGTCTCACAGAGGTTACCTATCCTCTAGAACAAACTTCCAATTCAGGTGAAGCAGAGCCCCTAGCAGACCCTATGTAAGCATAATTTAGATGACTGGATGGGAAACCACAAATTCAACCCAGGTGTTTTACCCGAGACTCTCCTGGTCAGGGGCAGTAGTTACTAAGTTCCGCTTGATACCTTGAAATTCTTGGTAACAGATGATGTACTTGGCTAGGATTGTAAGGCCTCTAGGGCCAGTAGCCTAGTAACTTCCTCTGTTCCTAAGATCACAATATTTGATTTTAAATATGTCATGCACCTTATTAAAAACAGATAAATAAGTTAATTTATGTTCGAGGCTCTGAAATGCACATTTATTTTCTTCCTTGACTATAGTCCCAAGTTCAAAAAAATACTACCAAATGAGGTCATTTTTGTCAATGCATTAACATTTTCTTCTAGTAAAGTAAAAATTTCAAAATTAATCTGACAAAAGTCTTCTGTTCACAAGTGTATTAATGCTCTTATGTCTTGTATTTTAAATTCCAAAGATAAAACAATACTGTCCATAATTTCACACCTATTAACAGCAGTTCTTTAATTCTTACCACCAGTCTTCTCTTCCAGTTTTATTGCCCTCGCATTAGTCTGTCTTCTTGAGGCTTCAATCACCACATCACTTTTGCCTTCGTTTACCATTTCTACATATGAAAGAGTTTTTTTCTACTGTTCACAATACCATCCTTTTGCAAAGGCATGCTTTAAAAAATCAATACTCCATTAGTCAAACATACTCAAAAACTACTGCCACCAGCTTCCAGTAACCAAACTCCTCTATCCCTATTCATCTGGCAGCACCTCTTCGGGCATATGATCCACCACAGGACTCCAACGTACTTCCTCATCAGCATTTGGCTCACCTTGATTTATCATCTTTATCAACGCAAGAGTTTCCAGACCTCTTTCTTCTAACCCTGTAACAGCAATTTCTTCTCTTCAGAATCTGTTTGTGATAATTCAGTATTTTGTATCACTCCACTCTCAGCCTGCTGTCTCTTTTCCTCTTTCATCTTGGAAAACTTTGACCTTGTCAGCAGCCCTCCAGTGTCATCTAGTCGCCAAAACGAGTAGGGGACGTTCCCTGGTGCTGTGGCCAAATTTCACCTAGTCAGTATAAATACCACCTCAGGTCTACCCTGAAAACAGGCTGCTAACCTAGAGAAAATAATCCAGCCAAAAAAAGATATTAAAAAAAAAGTAAATAAAAGTGAAATGCATTACAAACTGCATTTCTTCTGTACTCACCAGCATGTGTGGTTTTAACTCTTTACTTGACTCCACAGTACTAATAGTTTGCTGTTAGACCTTTTTACGCTTAAAACACATCCTTTACTCATTATTCGCAAACAGTGAACTCTTTTCAGTCATGTGACTCAGACCACAGACTGCTTGTACTTTCTAAAGGAATACAACATTAGATAACGTGCATCTGTCAGCAAACCTCACACATACAGAAACACATAGGTACAGATACAAATGTATACAGTTCCAGAACATAGTCACTTATTCATTTACTTCTTGACATGTTTTACTAACAAAATGCTGATGGTATAGTTTGTCGAAATACATTATAGTCACGTTCCTAAAGATAGACTATTATATAATTCAGTGCATTCTTTCTTCCTTTGTTGCTGTCTGACCATGACATTAATATGCATACGTTCCAAAACTGTGGAGTCAAAACTTCGTATGGGGGGGGGTGAGGGCTGAGGCAGGGCCCCACAAGTAAAAAAGTAGTTTTTCAAAGTTGTACCTTTTTTTTGTTTGTTTGTTTGGATTTCAGTTTAAGTAGAGTGATGACTGTAGATGTAACTATACTGTTTACGTTTGCAATAATTACTCTAGACTATTTTTTATATATCTTCTTGTTTAACTTTTTTGTTCTACTTTGGGTTAGTGTAAATGTATCTGCAATGTTTATCTTTGCAATCCTGACATTTTGATGTTTTCTCCCCCTTTTTATTCATCACCAATGACACTGCA
>NC_056742.1:376420329-376422829 GCF_019279795.1 Protopterus annectens
CAAATCTTTTTTTTTTTTCTTGCAGATTACATGCCCTAGCTTCCAGGACACTTGCACCTCACTGACCTCTTTGCCATCTGAAACACTTGGTTTCTAGGATTAGGGTACCTACTACCTAACCTTTCAATTTTAGCTTATCCCAAGTCCTTCACCACACAAAATATTCAGCAATACATTTTAATTATGTTCCTGGCCTTCATTTCTATAACACAACACACTAATCTCCCTAACTGCATGATGTATGCATACTCCTCTATAAAATGCAATGCACACTGTGCAAGGCTTTTGACTCTATCTGCAAGTTATATCGCACCCCTTTCTTCTAGAAAGCATTAGACTCTTCACCTCTAATGGCACCACACTGCAAAGTCCAGCACAGCTGTAACAGTAATTCTGAGAAGATGATCGACGATTCCCTTCTTGATAATAAATGAGTCATACTTTGTAATCATCTACACTCATTTAATGTATTCACCTATTTTAAACAAGTAAGCAGACTAGACCACTGACATCCCTTTTCAGCCACATCCTGCTTACAAAAATGAGACAAAAAAATAAGCAACAGTGAGTCAGTATGGTAGAAGTTACGCATAATGAATAAAAGAAAAAAATGAATACACCATAAACTATGTAGTAACAGAAAACTAGTACTATAGCATAATAAAGGAGATTAACATACAAAATCTAGCCATTCAAAATAGTAAGACAATGACAAAAGCATGAAAGAAAACCAAAAGAGGAGGACAACAACTGAACAACAGAACGGAGAATGACTGCAGTGATGACAGTGAAAGGGGAACAACACAGATGGGTCAGGAATTCGAGTATACAGTTGGTGTAACAGTTAAGAAAAGCTAGCATTATTTTATGCCTCATAAAACCAGAAAAGGACATTTCAGTGCTGTGGAACATTTTGAGACAGTTTCAAGTCTTTTCGGGAAACAAAATTAATGAAGATAAAACAAAGGCAATACGTGTAAACTATGTACCCACACAAGAATTGGTTGAGCAATACCCATATTTATAGGGACATGATAAAATGAAGTCCTTAGGAGTATGGATTAAAAGGGATTCTTTTACGGCAGCTAAGGATATGTGGGAAGAGACTAAAAGATAATACAAAAACAGAGAAACTGGAAACTGTTTTATGGACAGAAATAGCAAGGTACAATCAGTCAAATGCTTTTATTCACCTTAGTTTTATCCAAAGGTCAGGCATATTTATACGAATCAAAGAAGTTGTGGATAGCAATCAATAATGAGCTGAAGGATTTTATCTGAGGGGGGGGAGAGAGCAAGGGTCAAGTGGGACAAGCTGATCCTTCCAATAGCACAAGGTGGTTTGGGTGAAGGGGTATTTCAAACCTACACAGTTAAGGCTCCTATATATTGTACAAGCAGAAAGCTATAACTCAAAGTGGAAAGGGATGACAATGAAACGGGGGGGGGGGGGAGCTCAAGAAACAAGGAGAGACTGGGATTGTTAATGCAGACCCCTTAAGGAGAATAACAACAACCATACAGAGTATTATATATATTCTGCCGATATGGATGACTGTAATTAGGGATACAGACAATAGGCAAGAGGGGGCTGGAATTTATTGGAGAAATCTGGAAAAGGAACCAAGGTATTGTGAGCAAATAATTAGAGAGGGAAAAGTAACAGAATGGGAAAAGGCCAATAATTTATTTAGACTGTAGGCTAGAGATGGTCTTCCCTTATCAAGGAAAGATATCAGAGTACAGGCAATGAGAAATAAATAAGGGGATCCTAAGTGAAAGACCAGCAGTGGTATAGTTTTTAGTAGAATCTAGAACAAACGCTGCTGTTAAGAAAGGGATAATTAGTACAGCATACAAAATACTGCATAATAGCTATAAGAGAAGTGATGGGGCAGATTTGCTTAGATGCTTGCCATTTCCCTGGTATTAATGATAGTTGCTCTATACAATGTTTACTGAAAATGAAAAGTCTAAATAGATAACAAATTTATATAAGTAATTTTTGCTATGATAAGGTGTTCTGTTCTATGTTTTATATTTGATATAGTTGCTGCTTTATATTTGTTGTTTTTACAATAGTGGTTGATTAAATATATACTTTCATACAATTTTACACATTTAAGTGTTAATTTTCATAGTGAATGTAGGTTTTAATGTTGTTGGTTGGGGTTCTGGAATTAAATTACTTAAATTATTTAAATTATTCAAATTATATGCATTTTATTTTTTAAAACCTTTTTAAACATTATGAAAAACTGATTGTTTACTGCATTATTATGTTATATATTTGTAGTAGATGTATTTATTTAATATTAGTGATGCTATAGTTGAATTTTAGTTTAGTTTTATACGTTTAAGAATTTGTTTGATTAATTGATTTTGTATTGAATAACTGAGTAATTAGGGGGTGGAGGAAAGTGTATTTTAGTATAAAAGCTATTTTGTACCTGCTGTTATTTGTCTGAAGAAGTCTGGTCACTGAACCAGACGAAATATT